>NC_041390.1:490929264-491002358 GCF_002162155.2 Triticum dicoccoides | reverse complement strand
CGAGCGGCTTGGGGATCATGCGGCCCGAGGGGCGCCCCCAACAAGGTAAGCTGACAACATAGAATAAAAAGGGATACACGCCGCAGGAATGGACCCCCGCGGCCTGCGAATAATGCAGCCCTGGGGGGGGGGGGCGCTCCCAGTTGGAAGTGAAACTAGAGAGATGTCACCTGATGATGTTGAGGATGAAGGAGTGTTGGTGTAGCAGGCTCGGTGGGCTGCGGAAGCCGATCCTCGTGAGCCCCCAGGCCCAGGGGCCTCGGGAGGCTCCGGAGGCGCTGGCGGCTCCTCGCGGGCCATCTCCATCTCTGCCGGGGCTGCGGAACGCCTGGCCTCTCGTGCCTCCGCGATGCCCCTCATGAGGCGCTGGTACATGTCAGCCGTGCTCGGCAAGCCGTAAGGCATGCGGACGTAGCTGTGGGGTGGACCTCCGCAGCGCCCCACTCGCGAGGGCCAGAGGCGCTCTAGGGAGGTGACTTGGTTGAGCCCTGGTACATCAATGCAGACGTGCAGCCCGCCATCCTTGCCTGGATGGGGGGCCACTGCTGGTAGGCGACGACCGCCTCTCATGACTCTTGACTCTTGTAGCTCCCGAATGGCCTTGCCGACGAACTCCTGAGGGTCTGGATCTCCTTGCCTTGCTCCTTCTCGAGGGAAACGTGCTTCAAAACACGCCTGCAAGTGGTGCCCAAGCGCCTCCCTCGTGACCCTAGCTAGGTCGGTGGCCCTCCAGGGGAGAGCCCCCGAGCCCTGCCTGAGGAGGGCACTGGGCGCGCTTTCCTATTCGATGGAGGGAGGTTCCCCGTGGGCAGGCGCGGGCCCAGAGGGGCCTGCCTCCTGAGTGGTCGGGCCGGACGATGTCTTCTTCTTCTTGGGGGTGGTCTCGGGAGGCCTCCTGCCTCCACGATCCGGGTCTTCCAGTGACGCGGCCTGAAAGGCTCGTTCCAGGGAACACACCGCGTCCTTCTCTTCATAGGGCACCGTGATGACTCCGCCGCTTCCTGGCATCTTGAGGACGTTGTAGTCGTGGTGTACGGCCATGAACTTGGCCAGCGCTGGGTACCCAAGGATGGCGTTGTACGGTAGGCGAATGTGGGCGACGTCGAAGTCGATGAGCTCGGTGTGGTAGTTGTCGCGTGCCCGGAAGGTGACAGGGAGGCGGACCTGCCCAATCGGGACCGTGGAGCCGTGGGTGATACCAAAGAAAGGCTTGGTTGGCTGAAGCTGGCTGTAGGGCACTTGGAGGTTGTTGAATGTCTCCACGGACAGGACGTTGAGCCCTGCCCCGCCATCGATGAGGGTCTTGGTGACCACCATGTTGCTGATGATTGGGGAGCAAAGCATCGGGAGAACTCCGGCTGTGGCCACACACTTGAGCTGATCTGCTGAGCTGAACGTGATGGCGCACGCCGACCACCTAAGAGGGCGTGTGGCTTTGAGCCCGAGGAGGACTGCATTCACTTCGCGGGCGAACTGCTTGAAGATGCGCTGAGAGGCGGGGGTTTGTGCTCCGCCCAAGATGCAGGCGATTGCGGGCGACTCCTGGAAGCCCCCAGCCTCCTCGTCCTGGTGGCGGTCCTCGTTTCTCCTTGGCTGCGGCGGCAGCGGTGGGAGGCGTGCGTTGCCTTCCGGGCGATCCTCGCGAGGCTGATCCCTCCAGTCTCCCTTGTGAGGCGGGTCTTGCCAGCGATCCTCGCGAGGTTGGTCCCACCACCCTTGGCGCGGGCCACAGTCTTCCCAGCGTCCTGTGTTCCTTCCTCCTCCTCCTCGACCGTAGCCCTGGTCACCGCGGTCGGGGCGACGGCCGATCCTTCCTCTCGCACGGCTCGGAGTTCTTGACATTCGTTGGTGTTGTGGGTGTGGAGGTCATGGTACACATAGTACCGGCTGCCCTTGGATGGTTCGGGCTGATCTCTGCCCCGCTTGGTGTCTGGTTCTGCTGTGAGCATGGCATCCCCCTTGCGCTTCACATCCTTGGCCTTGAGCTTCTTCTCCTCTGGGTCTGCGGCAGGCAGCTCGAGGAGGGAGAGGCGCCCTTCCTCAGCCCTGGCGCACTTGTTTGCCAAGTTGAACAGCTCCAAGGAAGTGTACAGGTCTGCATGCATCACCAGCTCCTCCTTCATCTTGACGTCACGCACGCCGTCGGAGAAGGCCGAGATGATGGCCTCTTCAGTCACCTTGGGAATCTTGAGGAGTGCGTTGTTGAAGCACTGGATGTACTTATGCAGGGTTTCCCCAGGCTATTGCTTGATGCGGCGCATGTCGCTCACGGAGGGTGGCCGGTCGCGAGTGCCTTGGAAGTTGGCGATGAAGCAGGTGCGCATCTCGTCCCAGGAGGAGATTGTGCCTGGAGCCAGGTTCAGGAGCCAGGTGCGTGCCCCGTCCTTGAGTGCCATGGGGAACCAGTTCGCCATGACCTTCTCGTCTCCGTTGACAACTTTGATCCCCAGCTCATAGAGCTGGAGGAACTCTGCAGGGTCAACCATGCCGTCGTAGCGAGAAGGCTGGTCTGGCTTGAACTTTCCGGGCCACGCGATGTTGCGTAGCTCAGTGGTGAAGGCGCGGCAGCCTGCTGTGGCCATGGGAGGCCTCGGGTGACGGGGAGCTTGGTCTTGCATGTCCCCACGTGCAGCAGCTGGGAGCAGTGCGGGGTCTTGACGCGCGGGAGCAGGAGCATGGTCGCGACGTGCTGGAGCGGGGAGCGCGCGGGCAGCTTCTTGCGGGCGAGGGACTTCCTGGCAGCTCTGCTCTTGCCGCGCTGGCGCCTGACGGAGCGGGTTCCGCCCAGGGGCCACGCGCCTTGGATCCATGGCGTCTTCTTGAGGAGGAGGCGGCCGGGGCGCCGCCGGAGCCTCGTCGCATGCGCGGGGCGGGGTGCGGTGCAGCGGAACGGACAGCGCAGAAGAGCCCCCTGCGGCGCGGACGAGCTCGGCGACGCGGTCGAGCCATTCGTCGTAGACGTCGTCGACGGGACGGTAGCGCAGGAGCTCATTTGCCGCGATGAGCGCGGCCCGAGCCTCCATGGGCGCGCGAAGCGCGCGGGACAAAGATCCAGCCGGGGCGAGCGAGGGAGTTGCGGTGCGGCCGTCTTGCCGCACGGATGGATGCTGGGACGATGCTTGCTGCTCATCCCCTGCCGGGCCGGTGGCGGTGTTGACGGCAGGTGACGGCGAACAGCGTGGATGCCCGCCGACAGGGGCCGCCTGGGCGACGCGGGAAGCGAGTGCGGCCCGGCGCTCGGCGCGGGCCCGACGAGCGTCAGGCATGAGCGTGATGGTCGGAAGAGAACGGGGCGGTGGAAGACGAATTCCGGTGCACCCCTACCTGGCGCGCCAAATGTCGGATTTCGGGTTCCGACAGACCCTTGAGGTTCGAACACTGGGGTGCGCGCAGAGATTTCGCCTCCTACCTACCTGCACCCCTCCGCCATGCTAGGATCTAAAAACTAAGGAAACAACAACACAAGAGACACAGGGTTTATACTGGTTCTGGCCACCGTTGTGGTGTAATACCCTACTCCAGTGTGTGGTGTGGTGGATTGCCTCTTGGGCTGATGATGATGAACAATACATGGAAGAACGGCCTCGCGAGGGTCTGTTCTTGGCTTGGGCGATGAACTGCTCAGTGGAGTTCAGTCACCTTTCTCTCTCTCTCTCTGCCTCCAGCCAACCGACCCCTTGCTATGTGGGCGGCTGGTCCTATTTATAGAGGCCCTGGTCCTCTTCCCAAATATTGAGCGGGAAGGGAGCCAACATTGGCGGGCTAATTTGAAGGGGGACAACAAGTATCAGCTACCCTGACAAAAGTAGTCTTCGCCTGTGCAAAGCTCTGGTGATGACGCCATCTTGGGCTCCACGGTGACCTCCGTCTCGTAGTCCTCCTGATCTTGGTCTCGTTGCACCAAAATGGCAACCTTTGCCTGATGCCTCGGTACTCCGCGGCTGCGCTTGCCCCCTTTGCACCAAAGAGGAAAGGAGGACGCCGCGCGGGCTGGCACCCGCCTGGTGCCCTGAGTCGTCATGGCTTGCGTCACGGGCACCTCGTGAGGTACCCCGCCTTGATCTCTCCACCTCCTCGTGAGCCAGCCTAGCGAGGCCGTGCCTAAGGAAGCTCCGCGTCGTCCGCCCCGCGAGGCTTGGCCCCTCGCTAGGGTCTTGGGTTTGTGTTGGTGAAGACAGGCCGTGCTGGGCCCCCCTTTGAGCCACGCCGCAGGCCGCAGGCAGGCAAGTCTGGGGACCCCCGTTCCCAGAACGCCGACAATGGCGAGTCCGGACAATCTATTGAGTTCGGCCCATTCGGCAAGCTGATCAGTCAATGGTAGCGGACGCTCTGGAACGTTAAATTGCGACCAAAACAGCTTGTCCACTTCACGATCTGTCTGATCTCGGAAGTATTCGGTCGCATCGACAGCGCTCGCCGCCCAGTCCAGATATGCGTCGGCCGAATTCCATAGCCGATCTAGAGGGGCATACCATGGATCGCCGAACTTCCTCCGTAGCATAAAGGGCTTCCCAGCCACAATATCCCCGGCTTCACACAATTCCTCCTTCTTCGCTCTCGTTGCAGAGAGGGTGTCTTTGGTCGCCATTGTGGCCTTTTCAAGGTCCGTAGCCTTCGCCCGGTTTTCTTCCTCAAGAAACTGGCAACGGTCAGCAGTTTCTTTTAACTTCACAGCCATTTCGGCCATTTTCTCTTTGCTCTCGCTATGAGAGGCCTTCTCGGCTTTCAACTCTTCGGCCGCCTTCAAAGCGGCCGCATTACTACTCCTTGCTTGCTCCTTGGCTCGGGCAAGCTCGGCCCGCAGGGCCTCCATGGTGGCAGCTCCATCTGTAGTCACAACATATTAAAGATACTAGCATCACGCTGCTCTTACTATGTGACTGTAACACCCTCGATGCGACTATAGCTCCCACGTGTCGAGGCACGACTTAGAGACATAATCGCATTGAAGGCATATGTCGCAAGTCCGGTAATCTTCACAACATCCCATGTAATATAAAATAATAAAGGGGAGATAACATAGTTGGCTTACACTCGCCACGTCAATCAAGTACATAAATAACATTACATCATTCAAACACTCATGGCCCGACTACGGCGCCAAAATAAAAGACAACCCAACATGCGACACGGTCCCGATCACCCCCAACAGGGCACCACTACTGATCATCAGGAAAGGAAACATAGTATCATTGAGAGTCCTCGTCGAACTCCCACTTGATCTCGAGCGCGTCACCTGGAGCGGAAACATCAGGCCCTGCATCTGGTGTAATAGTAATCTGTGAGCCACAGGGACTCAACAATCTCGCACCCTCGCGATCAAGACTATTTAAGCTTAAAGGTAAGGCAAGATAAATATGTGTGGAGCTGCAGCAAGCAACTAGCATATATGGTGGCTAAACTGTTCGCAAAAGAGAGCGAGAAGAGGAGGCAAAGCACGAACGAATAACTAGAGCACAGCCTGCGCAAACATTACTCCAACACCGTGTCCACTTCCCGGACTCCGCCAAGAAGAGGCCATCACGGTAACTCACACTGTTGATTCATTTTAATTAAGTTAAGGTTCAAGTTATCTACAACCGGACATTAACAAATTCCCATCTGCCCATAACCGCGGGCACGGCTTTCGAAAGTTCAAATCCCTGCAGAGGAGTCCCAACTTAGCCCATGACAAGCTCTCACGGTCAACGAAGGAATAGACCTCCTCCCGAGACGTTCCGATCAGACTCGGTATCTCGGTTCTTCAAGACACTTTGACAGGTTAAAACAAGTCTAGCAACACCGCCCGAATGTGCCGACAAATCCCGATAGGAGCTGCACATATCTCGTTCTCAGGGCACACTCAGATGAGACATCCTACGAGTAAAACCAACCCTCAAGTTGCCCTGAGGTGGCCCCGCAGTCTACTCGGTCGGACCAACACTCAGAGGAGCACTGGCCCGGGGGGGGGGGTTTAAATAAGATGACCCTCGGGCTCCGGAAACCCAAGGGAAAAAGAGGCTAGGTGGCAAATGGTAAAACCAAGGTTGGGCATTGCTGGAAAAGCTTTAATCAAGGCGAACTATCAAGGGGTTCCCATTATAACCCAACCGCGTAAGGAACGCAAAATCTGGGAACATAACACCGATATGACGGAAACTAGGGCGGCAAGAGTGGAACAAAACACTAGGCAAGAGGCCGAGCCTTCCACCCTTTACCAAGTATATAGATGCATTAATATAACAAGATAATATAATGATATATCAACAAGTAAATAATGTTCCAACAAGGAACGGTCTCCAATCTTCACCTGCAACTAGCAACGCTATAAGAGGGGCTGAGCAAAGCGGTAACATAGCCAATCAACGGTTTGCTAGGACACGGTGGGTTAGAGGTTTGACATGGCAATTTGGGAGGCTTGAAAGCAAGTGGTAGGCATCGTAGCATTGGCATAGCAAAAGAGCGAGCATCTAGCAAAGCAAAGATAGTAGTGATTTCGAGGGTATGATCATCTTGCCTGCAAGGTTGTCAGAGTTGACTGGATCCTCGAAAGCAAACTCAATGGGCTCCTCGTTAGCGAACTCGTCTCCCGGCTCTACCCAAACAAGACAAACAAGCAACAAGGACACGATCAACCACGTGCAAGGATCAAACAATAAGATGCAAACATGGTATGCTATGTGGAATGCAATGCGGGAGGCATATGCAAGATTTGACAAGGGATGCATGAACCTGGCCTCGACTTGGAAATCCAAGTGTGCCACTGGAAATATGAGATGAAATCGCTTGAAAACGATATAAAGAACGCCAGAATCGGAGTTACGGTTTGGAAATGGCAAGCAATTCAAATATGACACCGGTCTGCGATTATAGCAAGTAGCCATCTAAATGCAAAGAGATGAACAAGCTACAACACCCAAACATGGCATAAAAATACATGGCATAAAAATACATGGCAGTGATGCATTCAAGATGCTTAACAAAAGTCTAGCACTGAGCTACGGCCAAATCATCCATTAACAGGTTCAAACAAGCATGGCAAAAATGCATATGGTAAACAGATTTCAGACTTGGTGAAATTAACTCTTGTCTGAAATCTCAGATCAGGTAGCACTCTTTAGAGCAACAAAACTATATTCTACAGGACCTGAACATGACAAAGTAAATCATGGCATGGAGCTACTCAAAAAGCTCAACAAAAGTCCCTTAGTGACCTTGAGTCAAAAGGGATCAGAAAACATATTAGCAAGCATGTGAACATAGCAAAAGCATAATCAGTTTTCAGACTTGGTGAAAACTGGCACATGCTGAAACATACCTCAAGTAGGCGTGTTTACGAGCTCGATGCACTCACTACGGAGCAAGTCATGAAAAACTAAGCATACATCCATCAAGAATACACAAAATGCAAGCTAGACATGGCAAGAACAATAGCATAGCATGCATGGATCAACTACAACATCATCGGCAAAATTGCTAACAAGTAGACAATCTGCCCGGAATCACGAAGTAGCAAAAGTAGAGCTCGATTGACTCAAACTAGGTTGCTCCATAATTGCAAACAAAGACATGGATGGATAGAGCACTACAAGATTAATAAAACATCCTTACTGATCATCCTCAAAAGAAGCATGGATCACTAGGAAACAACATGAACATATGGCCATATGAGATAAACAGATCAAGGACTTAGTGGAAATGCTAAGTCCCTGAAATCAGCATTACCAAGTGCCTTACTTTGCAAGCTTGTGCTAGTCACCACACACATCACAAAAAAACATGGGTTGCACCTCTGGAAAGATGGCAAAACCCTTAACAAAACATATGTAGAGCTCATGGGCATATCATGCACACATTAATCATGGCAAAAATGACAAATATCTAAATGGAGTAGCAGATCTGACAAATATCTCAAGTAGCACTCTTCTAACAGCATTTCGGTCATCAAGATGAACTCAAATGAAAATGATGCAATGAGATGAAATGATGTGCTCTCTGAGGCGAGCATTTTGATATGCTGTATGCCCAAAATGGAGCTACGGATGAGGAGTTACGATGCAATGAACATAGCCAAAATATTAGGGTTTCGGGCAAAGAAAGTCAACCGGATCCGATCCAGATCTGGATCCGGCGCGGGTGGCACTGTAGCAGGGGCGCGCGTCCCGAGGATGACCGGCCGGAGTTCACTCGAGCTCACCGGAGATGTCGTCGGCCGGAGCGGGGAGGTACTTGGGGCGTGGGAGGAGGAGGCCGGAGAGAGGCCGGAGCTCCTCGGGCGTGCGGCGGCGCGGGGGAGTCGGACTCCGGCAGCCGGAGCTGCTGGGTCGGGTTGCCGGTGACC
This sequence comes from Triticum dicoccoides, assembly GCF_002162155.2. NCBI lineage: Eukaryota > Viridiplantae > Streptophyta > Magnoliopsida > Poales > Poaceae > Triticum > Triticum dicoccoides. The sequence continues at coordinate 490,994,038 of NC_041390.1, read as the reverse complement.
TGGCGCGGTGGCCGGAGGGCGCCGACGACGGAGAAGAAGGCGGCGGGCGAGGAGGCGCGGGCGGCGGGGAAAAGGCAGCCGGGCGGCGGCTCCCTGGGCCGCGGGGGCTCGCAGCGGGCCGCGTGGGCCGGCGTGGCTACAAGTGGCGGCGCGCCACGTGGCGGCCCCCGGTTGGCTGCGGGCGGCGGTGGCGTATCCGTTCAGGCGGCGGACATGTCCGGCGGTGGCGGGCGATTTTTTTAGGGTTTAGAGAGAGGGGATCCGAGATTTGGAATGGGGGGGTATATATAGGCATAGAGGGAGCTAGGAGAGTCCAAATGAGGTGCGGTTTTTGGCCATGCGATCGTGATCGAACGCTCTAGATGAAGGAGAGGGTTTTGATGGGTTTTGAGCCAAATTGGAGGGGTGTTGGGCTGCAACACACACGAGGCCTTTTCGGTCCCTCGTTTAACTGTTGGAGTATCAAACGAAGTCCAAATTATACGAAACTTGACAGGCGGTCTACCGGTAGTAAACCAAGGCCGCTTGGCAGGTCTCGGTCCAATCCAGAAATGTTTAATCCCCACACACGAAAGAAAGGTAGAAATGACCACCGGAGGAGAACGAAGTGTCGGAATGCAAAACGGACAACGGGGAAAATGCTCGAATGCATGAGACAAACATGTATGCAAATGCAATGCACATGATGACATGATATGAGATGCATGGCAACGATAACAACACACAGAGACAATGACCCGAACCCGAGAAAATAAAATAACTTAAAGCCGGAAACAACAAGAGTTGGAGTACAAATTGGGTAAGTTACATCCGGGGTGTTACAGTGACATTCACTATAAATATCACCTGCCCTGTGCCTCGTCAAGCCGCTTGTTAACAAGCTTGATGTCGGCATCCGCCGCATCCAGTCGCCGTTTTAGTTCGGCAACCCCATCAGTCCGGCTAGCCACCGGAGCTTCAGACACCTGCACATAACGGCAGTCTGGTCATTACCTGGGACTACAATCCTCTGTTCGCTGCCGTTCTCGACGACAACCAGAGTCTCAGGGGCTACTATCTACACAGGGCGCACCTAAAAATGTGCGGTACTACCACAAACGCATATCATTCCACGTACCTCAAAGCCCGTCAGTAGACTCATAAAGGCTTCATGCAACCCGTTTTCGGCGGATGAAATCCTTTCAATCACCGTACACATTAATGTACGGTGCTCTTCTGACATAGTCGCTTGCTCTAGCAGACCCTTCAGTACGTCCGACCGCATACCAAGTGGCGCCGGACTCTTTTGATTAATCTCTTCAAGAGCCGGATACTGAGGGCTTCAGGTGACCATGGGATTACCTTCTGGCCTTGCCGGATCCGGAGAAACTCTTCGTGACGACACTTCAAGGTCGCCCGCTTCTTGAGCCAGGGAGTCCGGAGGAGGCGTTTCGCTCTCCATCATCTCCGGAAGAAGATCCCCCGAGGACGAGCTCTGCTGAGAAGGGCTCAGATCCGAACTGCAAGATAGATGCTTCGGTTATCTTCCTCAAAAGTAAGGTAGTATATCTTCACTATTAAGTACTTTTTGATTACTTACAGCTCGTTAGAAGGCTGATCCCCGCACGGACTTTGTGCGGCAAGAGCACCCTCCGAGGCGGGACCCTCTGGTGGAGTTTTCTTCTCCCATTTGGAAACCTTGGTTTCCGGGTCATCATAGGTAGTCCTCTTCCTCCCTCGGGGTGAGGGAATGTCAGATTCCTTCCCTTGGTTATCCTCCCTCACGGAGGCGCCTGTTCCCTCGGTTGGAATAGGTAGCGGTGGGGGCCCGCTTTCGCCCTCTTTAGTCCCCCCTTTATATTCCTTTGAGGGCACCAGGCAAGGTGCTAGCTCGAGCATCTTTTCCAGCACCGGATTGTCCAAGCCTTCGGGAAGGGGGGCCGAACACCGGATTATCTTCGCCTTTGTTATCTAGTCCTGGTCAAATAGCGATTCTTCAGAATGACGTCATGATAAATGAAAGACAATGTGTTCGGCTAGAGGATTACTTACTTGGGCCGCGGTGCGGTTGCTGCTTAGGCCCACGTCCTCGAAGGTGTCCGGACACTCTATTTGGGGTCTGAAGAACGACTTGTACATCTCCTCGTGCGTCAGGCCGAGGAAATTTTGAATAGCATGCGGTCCTTCTGGGTTGAATTCCCACAAGCGGAGGGGCCGGCGTTTGCAAGGCTGGACTTGACGAACCAGCATGACTTCCACTACCATAACCAAACTAAAATCTCCCTCAAAGAGATCCTGGATGCGGCTCTGCAGTATGGGCACATCCTTGGCTGGACCCTAGCTCAGCCCCCTGCTGATCCATGACATCAGTTGTGGTGGAGGGCCCGAGCGAAAGGCGGGGGAAGCTACCCACTTGGCACTTCTGGCAGCGGTGATGTAGAACCACTCATGTTGCCATAATCTGGACCCCTTTGGAAAGGAACCTTTTGGCCACGGAGCTCCGGCAATCTTGCTTATTAATGCACCCCCGCACGCTGCATACTGCCCTTCGACCGTCTTCGGCTTCACATCAAAGGTCTTGAGCCACAGGCCGAAGTGAGGGGTAATGCGGAGGAAGGCCTCACATACGACAATAAATGCCGAGATGTGGAGAAAGGAATCCGGGGCTAGATCGTGGAAGTCAAGCCCGTAGTAGAACATGAGACCACAGATGAATGGATGGAGGGGAAACCCCAGTCCGCGGAGGAAGTGGTGGAGGAAAACTACCCTCTCGTGAGGTTCAGGGGTAGGAACGATCTGCCCCGCAGTGGGCAGCCGATGCACGATATTCGCGGCTAAGTATCCGGCTCCGCGCAGCTTCTTGATGTGTCCCTCCGTAATGGAGGAAGCCATCCATTTGCCTCCCGCTCCGGACATGATTGGAGAAGGTTGAGGGGAAGGATGTGGACTTGGGCGTTGGAGCTCGAGTGCGCAAGAATGGATGAGCAAGGAGGAAGAAGGCATGGGTAGAAAAAGGGTGAAACCTTATCCCTTTATAAGGGCGGCCGAAACTATGCGGCCCCACTAGCCTGGTAAAACTCGCTTATCCCCCGAGCGCCATAATCGATGGCGCAGTTGGGTTACCCACGACCGTATTGATGAGAATCCCGTAATAAGGGGGACATGATCTCTGCTTTGACAAGACGTGTCAAGAAACTGCCTCGCATTATGTGCGGGGCTAGTTAAAGGAAACAGTTCGAATAATCACCGGGCCATGGCATAATGTCATGTTGCCAAAACGTGTCAGCAGATTAGATTTGTGGAAATATTATTCTCTCTACGGTGGTATGTGGAACTCTTTTTGCAGGGTCAGACACTATCCTTGTATTCAAATTCTTCCATGGTGTATTCGGAGGAGGAACCCGCCTTGCAATGCCGAAGACAACACTGTGCGCCGGACTCATCGTCATTGAAGCCTGGTTCAGGGGCTACTGAGGGAGTCCTGGATTAGGGGGTCTCTGGACAGCCGGACTATATCCTTTGGCCGGACAATTGGACTATGAAGATCCAAGATTGAAGACTTCATCTCGTGTCCGGACAGGACTCTACTTGGTGTGGAAGGCAAGCTAGGCAATACGGATATGTATATCTCCTCCTTTGTAACCGACCTTGTGTAACCCTAGCCCCTTCCGGTGTCTATATAAACCGGAGGGTTTTAGTCCGTAGGACAACATACAATCATACCATAGGCTAGCTTCTAGGGTTTAGCCTCTCTGATCTCGTGGTAGATCAACTCTTGTAATACTCATATCATCAAGAATAAATCAAGCAGGACGTAGGGTTTTACCTCCATCAAGAGGGCTCGAACCTGGGTAAAACATCGTGTCCCCTGCCTCCTGCTACCATCCACCTTAGACGCACAGTTCAGGACCCCCTACCCGAGATCCGCCGGTTTTGACACCGACAGTGTCCCTCAGGATAAAGTGGTTCCTGAGTCATTTTACCTCCTCTAGTTGCAACTCTAACAACAAAGTCATGTATATTATTATTCATTTCATCAAGCAACTCTATTTGAGATTTAGCAACTTGTTCTAACTGAGTTTGAACCATAGAAGCATGCTTTCCAACACCTCTAACATCATTTGAGATTCTAAATAACAATTCACTCAAGCGAGCAATCATATCCGAATTGTATTTCAATCGTTTCATAACATTTGCATCGAACTAATCTTGTTTTCTAATGTAGTTTTCAAACTCATAAAGGGATTGGCTAGGATGCATATTGTGAGGATTGTCATTATCATTGAATTTCATAAGAGAATTTACCTCTACCACCATAGGTAGTGGTGGTGTATTAAGCCCATGTATTTCTTCGATAGGAGGTAAAATTTTAACATCTCAGTTTTAATACCTTTTCCTTCATAGATTTCTTTGCCTCTTGCATATCTTCAGGACTGAGATATAATATACCCCTCTTCTTCGGAGTGGGTTTAGCCGGTGGTTCAGGAAGAGTCCAATCATCATAATTTTTCAATATGTTATTCAATAATTCTTTAGCTTGCCCAACATTTTGTTCCCTGAAAACACAACCAGCACAACTATCTAGAAAATCCCTAGAAGCATTGATTAGTCCATTATAGAAGATATCAAGTAATTCGTTTTTCTTAAGAGGATGATCAGGAAAAGCATTAAGTAATTGACAAAGCCTCCCCCAAGCTTGTGGGAGACTCTCTTCTTTAATTTGAACAAAGTTAAATATTTCCTGCAAGGCAGCTTGTTTCTTATGGGCAGGGAAATATTTTTCAGAGAAGTAATAAATCATATCCCGGGGACTACACACACAACGAGGAGCAAGAGTATTGTACCAAGCTTTAGCATCACCCTTTAATGTGAAAGGAAATAATTTTAGAATAAAGTAATAGCAAGTTTTCTCATCATGAGTAAAAAAGGGTGGTTATGTCATTCAACTTAGTAAGATGTGCCAAAACAGTTTCAGTTTCATAATCATGGAAAGGATCAGATTCAACCAAAGTAATTAACTCTGGGTCGACAGAGAATTCATAATCCTTATCATCAATAAAGATAGGTGAAGTAGCAAACTTAGGATCACATTTTATTCTAGCATTCAGAGATTTTTCTTTATACTTGCATAATAATTTCTCTAGATCATCTCTATCTCTATAAGCAAGAATATCTCTAGTTGTCTCCTCATTCATGACATAACCTTCTGGTACCTTAGGCAATTCATATATCTAGGAAGGCTAGTTCTAGCAGGTGTTTCAGGAGATTCGGTTTCAAGCTCATCATTAGATTCAACAACATCATGTTGTATTACTCTAGCAATTTGTTTATCAATAAATTCACAAGTGGCACATCATCATTATCAAGCAAGGTACTAGCATCATCATAAGCGTTATCCACAGCAGAAGTAGCATCATCAATAACTTGTGACATATCAGAATTAATAGCATGTGGTGGTGTTGCAAGTTTACTTATAACAGAAGGTGAATCTAAAGCAAAACTGGATGGCAGTTCCTTACCTCCCCTCGTCTTTGAGGAAAAAATCTTAGTCTTAGCATCCTTTAGATTCTTCATAGTGATAATATGATAATAATCCCAAGTGACTCAACAAATATAGCTATGCTCCCCGGCAACGGCGCTAGAAAAAGGTCTTGATAACCCACAAGTATAGGGGATCACAACAATTTTCGAGGGTAGAGTATTCAACCCAAATTTATAGATTTGACACAAGGGGAGCCAAAGAATATTTGAAGGTATTAGAAGCTGAGTTGTCAATTCAACCACACCTGGAGATTAATTATCTACAGCAAAGTAATCAGTAGCAAAGTAGTATGATAGTTTTGATAATAGTAGCGTCAGTAACGGTAACGGTAGTAGTGATAGCAGTAATTTTGTAGCAAGTGTAACAGTGATGATAGTAGTAGTAACTTAGCAAGAACAATATAGGATAAATTCGTAGGCATTGGATCAGTGACTTGTTGGATGATATTCATCATCAGACAGTTATAACCTAGGGCGATACTGCACTAGCTCTAGTTCATCAATATAATGTAGGCATGTATTCCGTAAATAGTCGTACACGCTTATGGAAAGAACTTGCATGACATCTTTTGTCCTACCCTCCCGTGGCAGCGGTGTAACGCCCTCGATGCGACTATATCTCCCACATGTCGAAGCACGACTTAGAGGCATAACCGCATTGAAAGCAATGTCGCAAGTGAGGTAATCTTCACACAACCCATGTAATACATAAGGAAAAGAGATACATAGTTGGCTTACAATCGCCACTTCACACAATTGCATGAATAAAGCATTACATCAATCAAATACAAACAAGGCCCGACTACGGAGCCAAAATAAAAGAAGACTACCCCAAATGCTACACAGATCCCCGATCATCCCGACTGGGCTCCACTACTGATCAACTAGCACAAAACAACACAAAGGACAAGGTCTTCATCAAGCTCCTCCTTCAGCTTGGTTGCGTCACCTGTACAGTTTCATCGACACCTGCAAACTGGTTTTGGAAGTATCTGTGAGTCACGGGGACTCAGCAATCTCACACCCTCGCGATCAAGACTATTTAAGCTTATAGGAAGGGTAACGGGTATGAGGTGGAGCTGCAGCAAGTGACTAGCATATATGGTTGCTAACCTATTCGCAAAAGAGAGCGAGAAGAGAAGGCAAAGCACGATCGAGAAACTATGATCAAGAAGTGATCCTAGGACAACCTACGTCAAGCATTACTCCAACACCGTGTTCACTTCCCGGACTTTGCCGGAAAGAGACCATCACGGTTACACACGGGGTTGCTGTATTTTAATTAGGATCAACTTCAGGTTTTCTACAACCGAACATTAACAAATTCCCATCTGCCCATAACCGTGGGCACGGCTTTCGAAAGTTCAAATTCCTGCAGGGGTGTCCCAACTTAGCCCATGACAAGCTCTCACGGTCAACGAAGGATATTCCTTCTAGCGGGAAGACCCAATCAGACTCGGAATCCCGGTAACAAGATATTTCGACAATGGTAAAACAAGACCAGCAAAGCCACCCAGATGTGCCAACAAATCCCGATAGGAGCTGCACATATCTCATTCTCAGGGCACACCGAATGAGCAAGACGACGGGTGGGCCAGCCCAGAGTTGCCCCTGGTAGCTCCGGACATCGCTCAGTTTGGACCAACACTCAGAGGAGCACTAGCTCGGGGGTTTAAAATAAAGATGACCCTTGAGTCTGCAGAACCCAAGGGAAAGAAAAGGCTAGGTGGCGAATGGTAAAACCAATGTTGGGCCTTGCTGGAGGAGTTTTATTCAAGGCGAACTGTCAAGGGGTTCCCATTATAACCCAACCGCGTAAGGAACGCAAAATCCGGGAACATAACACCGATATGACGGAAACTAGGGCGGCAAGAGTGGAACAAAACACCAGGCATAAGGCCGAGCCTTCCACCCTTTACCAAGTATATAGATGCATTAATTAGATAAGAGATATTGTGATATCCCAACAAGTAAACATGTTCCAACAAGGAACAACATCTCCATGTTCCAACAAGGAACAAACTTCAATCTTCACCTGCAACTAACAACGCTATAAGAAGGGCTGAGCAAAGCGGTAACATAGCCAAACAATGGTTTGCTAGGACAAGGTGGGTTAGAGGCTTGGTTCAACAATATGGAAGGCATGATAAGCAAGTGGTAGGTATCGTAGCATAGGCATAGCAAAAGAGCGAGCAACTAGCAAGCAAAGATAGAAGTGATTTCGAGGGTATGGTCATCTTGCCTGAAATCCCGCAAGGAAGAAGAACGAGTCCATGAAGAAGACAAGCGGGCGTAGTCAAACGGATCCTCACAACACGACGTTATCGGAACCAACTAGAAGAAGCAACACGAGAAAGAAGCAAACAACATAGTAAACAACCACCACATAGACATGGCATGATGCACAACCACGTATGATGCATGTCCGGTTTAAAGAGGCATGGCATGGCAAAATGCACAAACAATCCTACAAAATTAAGTGGAGCTCAATATGCAATGAGTTGCATATTGACGGAACACCACATCAATTATTTAGTTCTCTCTCGGTTAGGTACTCAACAATATTAAATGTTGGTTAACATGGCAAGAGGTGAGGCATAACAAAACTACACCATCTAAACAATTTAAATGGGGCCGGGTATAACAAATAACGAATCCGGTAAATCCCCGTATCCATTAGTAATATATTGCAACAACAATTTAAACATTTTAATTGTTGTTGTCATGATGCGGATGACATGAACAAGTTTATGCAATTTTTATTAAAGTTGACAAGAGCATTATGAAGCATTTTGTCATCGTGGCGGAAACGAAAAGGGGTGTCACGACAACGATAACGGTAACAGTGCCACGGCAATGTTCCGGTTCCGGTAACTCGATTGAGATACCGATACAAAGGAGAAGTATGCGGATGCGTGCAAAAGATGGTGGGGTGCTCCCGGATACCGGGTCCCCACGGGTTAGCGGCAAAAGAGGAGGACCGAGCAAGGGACAACTCGGACACGGTGCAGACAACGGGTGCATCTCATACAACACATGCAAACATTCTCGAACGGTCGTCTCGGGGTTATACCTTCGAAGTGTGCAAACGGGACGGTTCTCGTTCGGTGCCAAGTAGAGGAAGTAGTCGTTCTCAAGACGTTCGTAGTGGAAGTAGGGGTACATGGCGACGGTAGAGGTACTCGTGATCTTGGCGGCGGTAGTCGTTCACGTTCTTAGAAGCACAATTTTCCGTAGATGTTCGGAATCACGACGAGGGACTTGACGTCCACGGAGGCTTCGAGGGTCGATGGTAGTTGTTCCCGTATCATCGTGGAAGTAGTCGTACTCGGCGATAGTGGTACTTGGCATTTCGTTCGGTACTCGTTCAACATCCAAGGTCTTCGGCGCTACAGTAGTCGAACTTAACATTTTCCAAGGGGCTCCGGATGTCGTGGTACTTGGCGAATCCGCGTGGTCGTACACGAGTCGTAGTCGAACTTGATGGTTCCATTACACGGTTCTTCGGAGTCGGTAATGGTACATGTTTTCGTAGATGGACTTGACGAATCCGAGTCACTTGGGATCGACGGTAGTCAAACTTGATGGTTTTTGTACATGGGTCTTCGACGTCGGTAGTCGTTTTAGGCGTCGGGTGTCGAGGTACTTGGCGTTCTTAGGATTCCGAAAAAGGCGGTAGAGGTACTTGGCGCAAAACTTTGTAGTCGTTCGGGCGCATGTGTTCTTGACGGTCTTGGGAGTCCAATACGAAGCCACGGAGGAGCACGGGTCATAGGCGGCTTGAACAGGGACCACCCGAACTCAGCAGGAGGCAAAAGCACGGCTCGTCCTCGTGCAGAAGCGAAGCAGCGGCAGCAGCAGGGACTCGACGCGGCGGTGAGAGCTTGTAGGGGAGGTCCAGGATGCGCAGAACACGAAGGAGGAGGCAAGTTGGTGCTGTGGTGACCATGAACTTGGCGACGGGGACGCGAGGTGGAGGAGGAACTGCAGGGAAGCGGCTGGAGATGCGGGAACTTGGCGCAGCGGCGGCTTGCCGAGGCGGATGAAGGAGGCGGAGGCGCGGATGGGACGGCGCCGGTCGCCGACATTAGGGCCCGTGGGCGACAAACAGGCCGCAGCCATGGCGACGAGGTGGAGCGGCGGTCCTCTGAGCTTGGTCGGCAGCGGCCATGGAGAACGACGGTGCAGAGGCAGGGACGCGGACGAAGGAGATGGGGCGCGGGGTCGCAGGACTGGCGATCTCCAGCGGCGGCGGCCTCGTCCTACGATGCCTGGCGGCAGATGTAAGGCGACGAGAAGGAGGCAGAGGAGGTCAAAACGAGGTGCAGGCGAACCATGGAGATCAGCGGCGCCCTGGCCGCGTGGTTCAGATGAGCCCGCGGGCGACGGCAACTTGTGCCGGCCAGACTTGGGGGCGCCGGCGACGCTTGGTGTGATGCAGGGCCTCGCTACTCCCCCTGGCGAGGCAAGGACGAAGGAGGGAAACAGGGAGGGGAGCTGCGAGCGAGAGAGGGTGAGGGAGAGAGCGAGGGAATCGGGGGGAGAGAGGTGGATCGAGCAGCGCGAGGCTGGCGGCGCGAGGGAAGATGCGAGGGAGATGGGGGTTAGATGGGATCGGGGCCTAGGGTTAGGAACTAGGTGGGCCTTCGGGGGAGCAGGGCAGACTGACTGGCCGGCCCATAGGAGAGGGCGCCGGCTGGGCTTGCTGGATTGGGCTCTCCCTCTCCTCTCTTTCTTCTCTTAAACTCTTTTTCCCAAATTAAAACAAAACAGAAAAGAGAAAGAAAAGAAAGAGGAGGTAGGGGTGGAATCTGGGCATGGGGATAATATTCCCGGACTCGCAAAAATGTGTATGATCCAAGAAAAATGGAGTGACCATTTTTCAAAGTTTAAGTTCAAACTCATTTGATTTGAATTCAAATGGTTCGAATAGGAAGTGAGGGTCAGGAAGGTCCAAAAATGTTCGGATTTTTGGTGGAGCTCCGAAATATGATGGATGAATTTATGGACAAAGTTTGAGGTCAAGATGTTTGGTAACAAAGGCCTGGGGAATTACTTGCAAGTGTGTTTTGGTGATTCCAAATTAAAGGAATATTTATAATAACTCCCTAAATATTAGGAGGATATGTTATAAAGAGAAGTCACTCTTCCCTCGATTTAAATGGATCGAAGATCCACACAATTTATTTAGTTGAGATGCAGAAGATTTATGAGATGATGGCATGATGACATGATGCAATGCACATGATGCAATGATGAATGCAATGAACCAAACAAATCACACAACGAAACCCGGAAACCCTGGAAGGCATCTGAAGCTCCGGTCTTGGGGCGTCACAACACTCCACCACTACGAGAGGATCTCGTCCCGAGATCTAGGATGGCACTGGAAGGAAAACGGAAGAGAAAAGAGAAGAGGTAAAACTAAGTTGCTTCTTTGACAAATGAGTGAAACTACGAACCTTGAAAGGTTGAACAAATTGAAAGAAAGAATGCAACGAGGAAGACAAAGTTGAAAGCACTCCGGTAGGGAAGAGTAACGAGGAAGAACAACTTTGAGCAGTACTCCGGTTGAAAAATTATGCAAGACTTGATAAGATGAAAAGAACTTGAGCAAAGGGCACAACACTCCGGTTAAATGTATAAACCGAGAAAAGAACACGGTCCTGAGCAAACAAGAAGATGGGTGAAAAGAACAACCCACAATGCCTCCGGAACGAAAGAATAGAATATAGATAATTGAAATAAAAGAATGGAGAAGAAAATGTCAACTTCTGCCACAAAAGAGCTTGAAAAGGCATCCTCAGGAGAAAAGTCGAACGGAGTTGTTGGAACACCAACAACGAAAAGAATAGGCTTGATATGGTCTTATAGAAGGCATCCCAACGTTATGAGGTGACAACTTGCCACTCACAGAAAAGATTGGATTGATAACAACGAGGAGACGAGAACTAATTTCACCGGGAGGATAAATGACGAACTTGGGTCATTTATGAGCACCATAAATAGCAACGATCCTTAGGGAAGGCTTTAGGTGAAAATATAACCCAAGATAACTCCAACGAACAGTTTGATGGATTTAAAGTATCTCATTCTTATCAACATGTGAATCATGGAACATGAACTCAAATTATCAAGAATGACGTAATACCACCTCCAATGGTATGGAAGAAAAAAATGCACTCCGGATTACAAGAAGAAGAATGCTTGAGCTCCTCTGAAAAGAATCTTGATGAACCCTTCAAGAAGGAGTTATTTCTTTGATGTACCATCATGTATAGCCTCCATGAAGAAACTCCGGTAACAAAAGAATAACAAGAAGGAGAAATTGAAAACACCAGGTGAATCCTTGCAATGATTTAGATGGATCTTCGTGATGATATAATGCGGAAAACATGGAACTCCGGAAAAGAAAAGATAAGCATCTCGAACTGAGAATGTGATACGATGAACCACTCCGGAAAAGAAATTGAATAAACTTGATGAAACAAGAATAAGAATTACATTATGCTTTATCCTTCACCAATTAACTTGATGACAATCGATGGCTTTGACATACTACTTATTCTTGTAGAAAGAATTAAGATAGATATAGAGTCGACTTGGAAAAGGTCTTCAACGAACCACCGGTAGGATTGAAAACAACGAATAAATTGATATGATAAACGAAGGAAGAGGAACTCTTGAACGAACCACCGTAAGAATTGGAAATGAACGATGTAAAGGGATGAATCACTGGGAAGAATTATAAAAACACAAAGATACTTGAGAGGATTTGGACCCATGAGAACGAAGAGATTACGAGCTGATTAGAGAATCCTTGATTTAGACACCGGTATGATTTAGAGTATGAGAGCTGAAAGGTGGGATGAATAAGTCTTCTTAAATGATGGGCTTCGGGGAAAAGAAATGGAAAACAACTCATGAAATGCTCCGGATGGGTGAAAAGAATTCTCACAATCGAAAAATAATTATGAGAGGATGGCAACAAGCTAGAATCACGAATCTTGAAGAGAATGGAGCAAGATATGGAGGAAAAACTCTTCTTCGGTCTTCAAATCCGAGAATGACGACGATAAACACCACCATGAATTGTTGAGGCACTCCAGAATAAAGAAGAATATAAAAGTTGAACCAATGATGAAAAGAACTGTGAAAGATCTAGGAGAAGGCATTTGACTGATGATGACTCATTCTTACGTCAAACTTGGAAAGAATTTGAGAGAAACGCCGGGAAAATAAGAAGAGTCAGGTAAGATCCTGGGAAAAGACCTGTGGGTTAGGGCCCACTCAAATTAAAACACCGTTGAATGTTTTGAAAGAGAGGTTGCACCGGTTGAATTAAAAGGCTTGAATGAGATAAACATCCTCAAAATAGGATTAACGGATCTTGGATGACAAGACGATCCTTCTGAGATATCTTCAGCACTCTGGAACAATTGAATAGCGAGAGGTGAATGATTAAGGATTGCACCGGCATGAGAAAACATTGAAACAAGGAAAGGATATGATCAACAAAGCTTGACTTGAAACCACCGGAGATGAAAAATGAGTGAGGAATGACGAACTAGAAGAGCATCTTCATGTGAACCACCGGGTAGAACATTCAAAGAAAAGAATCGAGAGACTTCACAAGAATAAAAGGATGCTTGATTAAGAAATCCGAGTCCTTGAGGAAAAAGGGTGGGTGGGCGGGAAAACAAAGGCAACTTGGAGACGGATGAAACAAACACCGTTGAGAAGAAGTGATAATTGATCTTGCGGAAGTTGAAATGATCGGATCCACTTGAAGAGAAGCACACCGGTTGAAAAGGATTGACATGACAGTCTCGATTATCATGAAGGTTTAGTATTCACATAGGAGTATGAGAACACTGCCTAGGAAAAATATGGAATCAACATTTGACTTTGAAGCAACTCGAATACCACAACTCAAAACAAAAAAAACAAAGGATTGGCTTGTAGAATAAGCCGGAACAAACATATGATAGAGATTTCGTCCAAAGTTTTCGTGGTGGGGCCTACACGGGCTCGGTCGTACAACACCATCATGTACAAGGCAGTGCACATGACATACGATGCGTCCCCGAGTCGTCATAGCCAAGGACTCTTTAAGACACAACGAGACCACTGTAAAACCAACTGTGGATAGGCGGACCACTAGACGTCGAACCCCAATTTCATATCATACATCTGTCGGAAAGATATCCTAAGAGCTACTTGAATTCCCACCTATGAAACTCCCAAAATTTTCCCGGTTATGCAATCAAGTGTTGGGGATACAGGGGAAGCATAAATCTCACCCAAAACTAACGAATCCTACATTCAGCTGTATCCATCCTTCAACACATAACCAAGAATCCTTCGGAAATCGTCTACCTCAACCTTCGAAAAGCATCCGTTATATGAGTTATGGCAATACTCCTGAACTCCCGCCCCAGTACTGGGTGTCGTCGAGGTTATCTCACCAACAACTACATAAAAGAGATTTTCAATGTCGGTGAAACTAAACTCAGGTATTCCAGAACTGCAACGATAAAATTGTGACGACAACACCTCGGAGCTCAACTTCCCGGGACACTGCCACAACCCCTAAATGACAGGAGGCACCAATAACAATGTTCTCGTCACAAAACCATCGGAACGATTCCAAGATACCCGCGTGATCCTAAATTTTTTTAGTGAAATTTGAGAAGAGAAGAGTCAAAACTCTACGTCAGGATGCCTTACCAGAGCGATGAAGGGACTGGGGAGTAAAAAGAATTCCTAAACTCTCCGATATATAATTCCTAAATGACTCAAAACATTTTTTTCTAGACTCAACAATGGCTGCTGAATACGATCAAGCAGTGGGGGCTCCTAAGGTCGGGGAAGGCTCTGATTACCAACTTGTAACACCCTCGATGCGGCTATATCTCCCACGTGTCGAAGCACGACTTAGAGGCATAACCGCATTGAAAGCAATGTCGCAAGTGAGGTAATCTTCACACAACCCATGTAATACATAAGGAAAAGAGATACATGGTTGGCTTACAATCGCCACTTCACACAATTGCATGAATAAAGCATTACATCAATCAAATACAAACAAGGCCCGACTACGGAGCCAAAATAAAAGAAGACTACCCCAAATGCTATACAGATCCCCGATCGTCCCGACTGGGCTCCACTACTGATCAACTAGCACGAAACAACACAAAGGACAAGTTCTCCATAGAGCTCCTCCTTGAGCTTGGTTGCGTCACCTGTACGGTTTCATCGACACCTGCAAATTGGTTTTGGAAGTATCTATGAGTCACGGGGACTCAGCAATCTCACACCCTCATGATCAAGACTATTTAAGCTTATAGGAAGGGTAACAGGTATGAGGTGAAGCTGCAGCAAGCGACTAGCATATATGGTGGCTAACCTATTCGCAAAAGAGAGCGAGAAGAGAAGGCAAAGCACGATCAAGAAACTATGATCAATAAGTGATCCTAGGACAACCTACGTCAAGCATTACTCCAACACCGTGTTTACTTCCCGGACTCCGCCAGAAAGAGACCATCACGGTTACACACGGGGTTGATGTATTTTAATTAGGATCAACTTCAGGTTTTCTACAACCGGACATTAACAAATTCCCATCTGCCCATAACCGCGGGCACGACTTTCGAAAGTTCAAATCCCTGCAGGGGTGTCCCAACTTAGCCCATGACAAGCTCTCACAGTCAACGAAGGATATTCCTTCTAGCGGGAAGACCCGATTAGACTCGGAATCCCGGTTACAAGACATTTCGACAATGGTAAAACAAGACCAGCAAAGCCACCCAGATGTGCCGACAAATCCCGATAGGAGCTGCACATATCTCGTTCTCAGGGCACACCGGATGAGCAAGACGACGGGTGGGCCAGCCCAGAGTTGCCCCTGGTAGCTCCGGACATCGCTCAGTTTGGACCAACTCTCAGAGGAGCACTGGCCCGGGGGTTTAAAATAAAGATGACCCTTGAGTCTGTAGAACCCAAGGGAAAGAAAAGGCTAGGTGGCGAATGGTAAAACTAATGTTGGGCCTTGCTGGAGGAGTTTTATTCAAGGCGAACTGTCAAGGGGTTCCCATTATAACCCAACCGCGTAAGGAACGCAAAATCCGGGAACATAACACCGATATGACGGGAACTAGGGCGGAAAGAGTGGAACAAAACACCAGGCATAAGGCCGAGCCTTCCACCCTTTACCAAGTATATAGATGCATTAATCAGATAAGAGATATTGTGATATCCCAACAAGTAAACATGTTCCAACAAGGAACAACATCTCCATGTTCCAACAAGGAACAAACTTCAATCTTCACCTGCAACTAACAACGCTATAAGAAGGGCTGAGCAAAGCGGTAACATAGCCAAACAACGGTTTGCTAGGACAAGGTGGGTTAGAGGCTTGGTTCAACAATATGGAAGGCATGATAAGCAAGTGGTAGGTATCGTAGCATAGGCATAGCAAAAGAGCGAGCAACTAGCAAGCAAAGATAGAAGTGATTTCGAGGGTATGGTCATCTTGCCTGAAATCCCGCAAGGAAGAAGAACGTGTCCATGAAGAAGACAAGCGGGCGTAGTCAAATGGATCCTCACAACACGACGTTATCAGAACCAACTAGAAGAAGCAACACCGGAAAGAAGCAAACAACATAGTAAACAACCACCACATAGGCATGGCATGATGCACAACCACGTATGATGCATGTCCGGTTTAAAGAGGCATGGCATGGCAAAATGCACAAACAATCCTACAAAATTAAGTGGAGCTCAATACGCAACGAGTTGCATATTGACGGAACACCACATCAATTATTTAGTTCTCTCTCGGTTAGGTACTCAACAATATTAAATGTTGGTTAACATGGCAAGAGGTGAGGCATAACAAAACTACACCATCTAAACAATTTAAATGGGGCCGGGTATAACAAATAACGAATCCGGTAAATCCCCGTATGCATTAGTAATATATTGCAACAACAATTTAAACATTTTAATTGTTGTTGTCATGATGCGGATGACATGAACAAGTTTATGCAATTTTTATTAAAGTTGACAAGAGCATTATGAAGCATTTTGTCATTGTGGCGGAAACGAAAAGGGGTGTCACGACAACGATAACGGTAACAGTGCCACGGCAATGTTCCGGTTCCGGTAACTCGATTGAGATACCGATACAAAGGAGAAGTATGCGGATGCGTGCAAAAGATGGTGGGGTGCTCCCGGATACCGGGTCCCCACGGGTTAGCGGCAAAAGAGGAGGACCGAGCAAGGGACAACTCGGACACGGTGCAGACAATGGGTGCATCTCATACAACACATGCAAACGTTCTCGGACGGTCGTCTCGGGGTTATACCTTCGAAGTGTGCAAACAGGACGGTTCTCGTTCGGTGCCAAGTAGAGGAAGTAGTCGTTCTCGAGACGTTCATAGTGGAAGTAGGGGTACATGGAGACGATAGAGGTACTCGTGATCTTGGCGGCGGTAGTCGTTCACGTTCTTAGAAGCACAATTTTCCGTAGATGTTCGGAATCACGGCGAGGGACTTGACGTCCACGGAGGCTTCGAGGGTCGACGGTAGTTGTTCCCGTATCATCATGGAAGTAGTCGTACTCGGCGATAGTGGTACTTGGCGTTTTGTTCGGTACTCGTTCAACATCCAAGGTCTTTGGCGCTACAGTAGTCGAACTTAACGTTTTCCAAGGGGCTCCGGATGTCGTGGTACTTGGCGAATCCACGTGGTCGTACATGAGTCGTAGTCGAACTTGATGGTTCCGTTACACGGTTCTTCGGAGTCGGTAATGGTACATGTTTTCGTAGACAGACTTGACGAATCCGAGTCACTTGGGTCGACGGTAGTCAAACTTGACGGTTTTTGTACATGGGTCTTCGACGTCGGTAGTCGTTTTAGGCGTCAGGTGTTGAGGTACTTGGCGTTCTTAGGATTTTGAAGAAGGCGGTAGAGGTACTTGGCGCAAAACTTTGAAGTCGTTCGGGCGCATGTGTTCTTGACGGTCTTGGCAGTCCAATACGAAGCCACGGAGGAGCACGGGTCATAGGCGGCTTGAACAGGGACCACCCGAACTCAGCAGGAGGCAAACGCACGGCTCGTCCTCGTGCAGAAGCGAAGCAGCGGCAGCAGCAGGGACTCGACGTGGCGGCGAGAGCTTGTAGGGGAGGTCCAGGATGCGCAGAACACGGAGGAGGAGGCAAGTTGGCGCTGTGGTGACCATGAACTTGGCGACGGGGACGCGAGGTGGAGGAGGAACTGCAGGGAAGCGGCCGGAGATGCGGGAACTTGGCGCAACGGCGGCTTGCCGAGGCGGATGAAGGAGGAGGAGGCGCGGATGGGACGGCGCCGGTCACCGACGTCAGGGCCCGTGGGCGACAAACAGGCCGCAGCCATGGCGACGAGGTGGAGCGGCGGTCCTCTGAGCTTGGTCGGTAGCGGCCATGGAGAACGGCGGTGCAGAGGCGGGGACACGGACGAAGGAGATGGGGCGCGGGGTCGCAGGACTGGCAATCTCCAGCGGCGGCGGCCTCGTCCTACGATGCCTGGAGGCGGATGTATGGCGACGAGAAGGAGGCAGAGGAGGTCGAGACGAGGTGCAGGCGAACCATGGAGATCGGCGGTGCCCTAGCCGCGTGGGTCAGATGAGCCCGCGGGCGACGTCATCTGGTGCCGGCCAGACTTGGGGGCGCCGGCAATGCTTGGTGCGATGCAGGGCCTCGCTACTCCCCCTGGCGAGGCAAGGACGAAAGAGGGAAACAGGAAGGGGCACTGCGAGCGAGAGAGGGTGAGGGAGAGAGCGAGGGAATCGGGGGGAGAGAGGTGGATCGAGCAGCGCGAGGCTGGCGGTGCGAGGGAAGATGCGAGGGAGATGGGGGTTAGATGGGATCGGGGCCTAGGTTTAGGAATTAGGTGGGCCTTCGGGGGAGCAAGCAGACTGACTGGCCGGCCCAGAGGAGAGGGCGCCGGCTGGGCTTGCTGGATTGGGCTCTCCCTCTCCTCTCTTTCTTCTCTTAAACTCTTTTTCCCAAATTAAAACAAAACAGAAAAGAGAAAGAAAAGAAAGAGGAGGTAGGGGTGGAATCTGGGCATGGGGATAATATTCCCGGACTCGCAAAAATGTGTATGATCCAAGAAAAATGGAGTGACCATTTTTCAAAGTTTAAGTTCAAACTCATTTGATTTGAATTCAAATGGTTCGAATAGGAAGTGAGGGTTAGGAAGGTCCAAAAATGTTCGGATTTGTGGTGGAGCTCCGAAATATGATGGATGAATTTATGGAAAAAGTTTGAGGTCAAGATGTGTGGTAACAAAGGCCTAGGGAATTACTTGCAAGTGTGTTTTGGTGATTCCAAATTAAAGGAATATTTATAATAACTACCTAAATATTAGGAGGATATGTTATAAAGAGAAGTCACTCTTCCCTCGATTTAAATGGATCGAAGATCCACACAATTTATTTAGTTGAGATGCAGAAGATTTATGAGATGATGGCATGATGACATGATGCAATGCACATGATGCAATGATGAATGCAATGAACCAAACAAATCACACGACGAAACCCGGAAACCCTGGAAGGCATCTGAAGCTCCGGTCTGGGGGCGTCACAAGCGGGGTCCTATTGGAAACTAAGGGATATTAAGGCGTCCTTTTAATAGAGAACTGGAACAAAACATTAACACACGATGAATACATGAACTCTTCAAACTACGATCATCACCGGGAGTGGCCCCGACTATTGTCACTCCGGGGTTGCCGAATCATAACACATAGTAGGTGACTATAACTTGCAATATCGGATCTAGAACATGGATATAATGGTGATAACCTAAACGGTTCAGATCTGAAATCATGGCACCTGGTCCCAAAGTGACAAGCATTAATCATGGCAAAGTCATAGCAACATCAATCTTAGAACATAGTGGATACTAGCGATCAAGCCCTAACAAAACTAACTCGATTACATGATGAATCTCATCCAACTCCTCACCGACCAGCGAGCCTATGAAGGAATTACTCACTCATGGTGGGGAGCATCATGGAATTAGTGATGGAGAAGGGTTGGTGATGACGAAGAACGAAGATCCCCCTCTCCGGAGCCCCAAACGGACTCCAGATCTGGCCTCCTGATGAAGAATAGGAGGTGACGCCGGCTCCGTCTCGTGTATCGTGATAATTCTTTCTGCTTGATTTTTTTCTGAAAAAATAAGATTTTATAGCATCGGTTTTAGGGTCTGTGGGGCCACCAGGTGGGGACAACCCATCTGGGCGCGCTAGGAGAGGGGGGCGCGCCCTGGTGGGTTGTGCCCACCCAGGTGCCCCTCTCCGGTAGGTCTTGGCTCCAGAAATTCTTGTTTATTGTATAAAAATTCCTCGCAAAGTTTCGTTCCATTTCGAGAACTTTTATTTCAGCACAAAAACAACACCATGGTAGTTCTGTTGAAAACAGTGTCAGTCTGGGGTTAGTTTCATTCAAATCATGCAAATTAGAGTCCAAAACAAGAGGAAAAGTGTTAGGAAAAATATATACGTTGGAGACGTATCACACCACACCCCTCCCGGTGAACAGGATCCTGTTTCGACCGTAAGCTTTCGAACACAAGTCCGTTTCCTCTGTTCTGCGGTACACTAGGCCTCGTTTCGGCTGTTCCGTCCAAGCCGGTTGGCTCCTGATGAACACGACGCATTCCATGCCTCCCGATGAAGACGACGACGTAGTTTCTCTGTTCTGACCCAGCCAGTTGGCTGCCAATGAAAGGATTCCCTCGCTGCCTCTCCTTGTACATGAGCCCTGGCCGTACGTATGCGCGAGTAGGCGTTCGAGACCCCGCCCGTATGTACGTACGTGGCCATATTTACTTTCTTGCACCCTGGCTGTACGCACGTGTACATGCTATGTCTGCGCCTCTACTACGACACGTGCCTTTCCTTACTCGACCACGGTTCATCGCTGTAGCTTGCAGACAGACCGATCGACTAGCATGTACGTACACGTTCGCGGCAAGAATGACAACGCTACGTATGCTTCGACCAGGTGGATCCCGGCTCTCAGGGAGGATAAGGAGGCACTTCCTTGTGTGCGAAGATGTAGCTGGTGGGTCCCAGCAGTCAAGGGGAAATGTTTTTTTATGAAATACGGTGGCCCGTCCGTTGGGTCCCTGCTGTCAGGTAGAGGAATCATTATTTTGCGCGTAATAAGGTTGCACTTCCTTGCTGCGGCCATGGACCCAGCTGTCAGCCTTTCCATGTACAATACTCTTTGGATGGAAGTCGTTCGTTGACCACATTGACCACACCGTGCCGAGAGCACCAAGGCGGTGGATGACGACAAGTGTCGATGTCAAAACTGGCGGATCTCGGGTAGGGGGTCCCGAACTGTGCGTCTGAGGTTGATGGTAACAGGAGACAGGGAATACAATGTTTACCCAGGTTCAGGCCCTCTCAATGGAGGTAAAACCCTACGTCCTGCTAGATTAATATTGATGAGTATGGGGGTTACAAGAGTTGATCTACCATGAGATCGTACTGGCTAAAACCCTAGAAGTCTAGCCTATCTGATTATGATTGTCCCTATGGATGAAACCCGCCGGTTTATATAGACACCGGGGGGAACTAGGGTTGTACAAAGTCGGTTACATAGAAAGGAAATAATACATCCAGACACCTAACTTGCCATCTACGCAAAGGAGAGTCCTATCCAGACACGGGAGAAAGCCTTCTATCTTGTATCTTCACGGCTGACGGTGTCCTGGACTAGGGGGTACTCACCACGTCATCTCCCGATCTGTTAGATTCGGCCGAGGACCCCCATGGCCGTATACTCATGGGCCAGTTCAGACAGCTGCCGCATACAAGGAAGATTCCACAAGACTTGGCGATCAAGACAAGGACTCCTCCCCACCGGCGTATTCGGCTAGGACTCTTGTTGTCCTAGGCCCCTGGTGCATTATATAAACCGAGGCCAGGCTAGTCGATAGAGAACATATACAAAAATCATACCATAGGCTAGCTTCTAGGGTTTTAGCCTCTACGATCTCATGGTAGATCAACTCTTGTAATACTCATATCATCAATATCAATCAAGCAGGACGTAGGGTATTACCTCCATCAAGAGGGCCCGAACCTGGGTAAACATCGTGTCCCCTGCCTCCTGTTACCATCGATCCTAGACGCACAGTTCGAGACCCCCTACCCGAGATCTGCCGGTTTTGACACCGACATTGGTGCTTTCATTGAGAGTTTCGCTGTGTGATCGGCAAAAGGATCGATGGCTCGTCTGCAGGTCAACTGCGATGCCGGCATCTTTGTCGCCGGCTCGACTAGTCACCTTGGCTCGACCGAGGACCGTGCTTCATCTCCGGTCGTCATGTTCGGACGAGGGCCTTCATCAACATCAACTCCGATCTCTATCAAGATCATGGAGGAATCATCCAGGGAGCCCGGGGGCTCAACGTCAACATTGCCCTCGGACGACTGTGCTGTTTTTCTGGACAGCAAACTTGTGTCCGCCGCCACCGCCTCCTCAAGTGTCTTTTTAACAATCGCTTTTGTGGAATTGTGTGGAATTGAGTCTACAACAACCCTGGAAAAGTTCGTCGAGTTCCGATGGAGGGATCTCTGGCAATTCACGATATACCGGAGCCCTGTCAAATCTGGATGTGAATCTGGATGAGTTTAGGGCGTGGTGTCCAGCTTCCGGCTCGGACGTCCTTTGGAAGATCCAACCGTTGACCGGCTGAGGAATTCCTATATCTACCACCTCTCAAAATTTCAGCTCGATCCGACCGTCCAAACTCCAGGAACCTTCCGATTAGTGCATCACTTTTCGGATCTGTTTTCTGCGCGAAAACGAATCCGACCCGAGTTCGTCTTTTTTTATGAACTGGATTTCAGACATCCCTTTTGAAGGAAGTTTTGTATGGGGTATTGTGTTTTGTTCACGAACACATCCCACTAACTTTAAGATCTTTTGAACATGATCTTCAACATCATGCTGGTGTCAAACCAGTCCGGCAATATTGCTCCACGGCTGCCGATCTGCACTAGACACGTCGTCACTTTGTTGAGCCTAGCTCAACTTCTTCGGATCATCATCTCGACAAGCCGAACAAGAGTCCGGCATCGCGAAGGATAAAATCATCACCAACATCGCCACCCCACAGATTACAAGGAGCGGGCATACCGGCATCGCCGCACGGTCGCTTCATCAAGCCGACATCGACCACATCACGACCTGCATCGGCAGGGCCGCGCTATTACTTCTTCAAGCTGGTATCCATCACGCCGACCTACTTCGACTCATTGGCTAACATCGAGGCTTCAACATCTCGGCTGGACCGGGGCTTCGCCATCTCTTCATCAACCTACTCCGGACACTTCGGCGTCACTAGCCGACCAGCTCCGTCGCGTTAGCTGGACCAAGGGCTTTGCCTCGGCGAGCCAACCTTTGCCAGCAGTGCCATGCCGTCGTTTTATCACCCATCAGGCAATGAGTGTGCGTATCGAGTCTCAATTTTGGGAATCACCTTCCTTCGGATTGCTACAACAGATAAACCGGGTGCTATTAATCCCAGTATTTTTTTGCTTGTTTGGATTCATTTTTCCCAAGAAATTATTACTCTGGTTTGTCCATCATATGTACACAGGTCTATCAAATGGTGGTCACATTAACGATAGTCGCATGGTGGTTCGGTCAATTTCCGTACATAATCCGGCGAACGCCACATCCGGAGCTCGGACCGATCTGTGAATTCAGGCTTTGCCACGCCTTTACCGCATCACGCCGACGCCCTGCATCGACATTGACTTCGGCACCAGGCCATATTTCTTTTATTACTCACTTTGCATAAATTATTTATTATGCAATGATTTTTTAATTAATTATCATTATTACTATTATCTCCGGTTTGCACTATTTTTTGTGCACAGGAAAATGATCTGGGGACATCGGCGTCACTCTGCCGGTCTGCATTGACCGTGCTATGTCACCACTTCGGCGTATCCAGCTCTCCGCTCCGCCACCTCGGGACCGGCTTGGGGGATGGAACCTTGTCCCGCATCAAGCTCGGACCGCGTCATAAATACCGAACACATTAACCAGCTAAGTCACTTTCATGTCAAAGCTTTAATTTCTAACTTGTGTTCGGTTCGACCAAGCATTATACTTTTTTTTGGAAAAAGTTGCTTGTAAAATTTTTTCTTGTCCAAACTTTGTTTGTGACGCATAAATTCAAATACCCAATTCACTCGAGGGCTTCCTTCATGAAGCTTTTCCTCTTGCATATGATTATACTTGTACGGCTTCATTCCTTGTTTGTGTATTACGCCACAATATGCACCATATTGACTTAAGCGATTTGCAAGCTGGGTGGCCTCGCTCCTGTGTTTACCCCTACGTTCTCGATTGTTCGGCTAGGGAGTAAAGGGAGCACCTCTGCGATTGTCACGATCGGGTCATCCGAGCCGGACCTCAGACTGGGTGCAGCCAAAAGCTAGCGCTCTTATAATTTTCAATGATGGTCGGCACACAACGGAACTCATGAGTACAAAAAATCTATTGCACAAGTCTCATAATAGCAATGAGCACCGAAGAAAGGTATCGGTGGGGGTACTATTTTCTTTGAAGATGCTTCTTACACTTCGCAGTAATATAGCATAAGTTCCCTGAGCGCGCTTTGTCTGTTACAACCTTATGGCCTGATTGCCTGGTTATTGGATACACCGTCGATATTCTCGACAGATGGATTACATAACACTTTTCGGTCCTTGACCAAAGAGGGAGAAGCCGACGGTCAGTTAAGACAAGTTTAAAGTTCGGTTGAACATAGATATGATATAAGTACTTCGGTACATGCAATCATTCTTTTACCCAAGTCACTTGGGGGCTCTTAAATTTATATGAGCCATTTTATGATAAGTGTTCTTCTTAGTCGTTGCAAAGTTTTATTATTATTATTATTATTATTATTATTATTATTATTATTATTATTATTATTATTATTATTATTATTATTATTATTATTATTATTATTATCTATCACTTCTTTTTTCGACACGAGCGTGTGGTCGCTAGCCAGGGAGCCTAATTTCTCTCTCAAAGCCGCTAGAGTTTAGTTTGCTAAATTGGCCTAATGAGAAGTACTCCGCCCTCGGGATAGGAGGTTGAAGCCGTAGGCTGACCCGCTTGAAGTCTTGAGATAGGATGTATCATGTTAAAGCACGATAGAAGCACTTCTTTTGCTAAGGCCAATTTTCGGATTGGCACCGAACACTTGATCTTGTTCGGACGTCATGTTTTTACTGACGTTTTTTGGTTTTCCAAGCTTTTTGGCACTTTTAAGCTATTTGTGTGTTTTCAGCACGAGTCTCGCAGTGCAACGCCGGACACCTTTAGAGATTCGGCAAAAACATTCTCAGATATTGCTATATATACATCTGTTTCGAATTGTGTCTTCGGTCAATAGTTGTGTTGCCCGGCTCCTGCACTTGCCTCCTACGTTCCGCTTTGTTCGGCTAGGTGTGCAAAGGGAGAACCACTGCGATTGTGCTTCCAGCTCACATGGTTAAGCACCTCAGTGGAGAAAGCCGAAAACTGACTGTCACAATAAGCGTAAACTGGTTAGCAATCCGATGACTGTATTAAATGACGGGCCATTCATAACATTGGCCGAAGTGTTTACGGCTTGACCTCGATTGTCGCCGAACACTACTGGGGGCTAGTAACTGGCCTCCCAAACTAAAATCCTCAATATTTTGCTCTTACATTAGAGCTGAGGTTTCATGATCATGCTTAGCATGACAACCCAAAGAAAGGGATCGATAGCGGGACTATTTTCTTTGGAAGACATTTCTTATGTTAAACAGTAATATAACATATCTCTCTGCGTACATTTGTTTATAAAACCGTATGGCCAGATTGCCTTGTTTGTCATAAATCTTTGCCTTCATAAAGGCTTTATAAAGTAAGACAAACACTCCTCGGCTACTGGCCGAGGAGGTGGAAGCCGATGGTCGGTCAACAAAGTTTTGTACAATGCGGATCCGAGCATTAAATGACGTAAAGTACTTGGATACATAGAGTTATTACACATAATTTGTGATTTTAATATGGATATCGATCCTTAATTCGGCCACCCGTGCCCGCATTAAGGCTCGGGGCTACTAGGCTTCGGGCTTATTATTTAAAAATATTAAAGGGGCACATCGATCCCTTGATCTGGTGTTGCCACCCTACCAGTGTCTCGGGGGCTACTGCATTGCCTGTCCAATGCAGAAAATTTTCAGTGCAATACAGTTGCCGAGGAGATTTTGATCCTCAGGTTGGTCGGCCGCACCCAACCTGAGTCTCGAGGACTGAGCATGCCGCTTTTTGTGTCCCGAAGTATTCTGCCGAGCTAGGACTTGACCCTCAGGCCGATTTTGCAAATCAACCTGAGTCTTAGCGGCTACTGGGATCAGCGGTCTTACATCATCCTTCAGGTGCATCTCGGTTTTTAAACCGATACACACCTTGAGGGCTACTGGCTATATATCTCGGCAGAGAATAAATTGCACCAATCAAAAATATTGATAGAAAATCGGCCCACAGTCGGGGTGGTGCACCACCTCAGAAGCAGTCCGGCATAAAGCTCGGGTGCTAGTGGCTGGCTCCATATATATAGAGGGCATTTCCGGCATTAAGCTTGGCTAAACTGCTTCAACTTTTTTGGACCAAGATGATCTATGACATCTTGGACACAGTCCGGCGTTGGAGCTTGGACACAGTCCAGCGTTGGAGCTCGGAAGCAGTTTGGCATTGGTGCTCGGCTGCAAAAAATACCTCGAACGCAGTCCAGCGTTAGAGCTCGGATGCAAGAGGACACTGCCTCCCTGGAACAACTTCAAACCCGAGGTGTGGCATAAAAATAACAAGGCATTGATAAAGGCCGGAACTTAAAGGGGCTCCTTGGATACCCGACGTGTAAACTCGTTGAATGCATTTTGGCTCAAGATCGAAGATGAGAAGATTTGTTGAACCAGTATTCAAGACAGACAACCGAAGATGAAGAACAGTTCGGAAGAATCGAGGAGCGTCCCTAACTTGAAGACCGGTTCAGGGGGCTACTTACGGTGTCCTGGACTAGGGGGTACTCACCACGTCGTCTCCCGATCTGTTAAATTGGGCCGAGGACACCCATGGTCGTATACTCATGGGCCAGTTCGGACAGCTGTCGCATACAAGGAAGATTCCACTAGAATTGGCGATCAAGACAAGGACTCCTCCCCACCGGCGTATTTGGCTAGGACTTGTCAGGACCCCGATTCCAAGTCACATCGATCTAGCCGGTAACACCTCATATCACTTTGCGGCCTCACGCACGGTATTCCCACGGGTGTCGCCTTACCATGGCCCGGGACCGTTTGCGCCTTTTGGCTCACGTATATGATAGTGTCGCTAGCATCCATATGACACAGAACCCGGGCTAACATGGCTAGTCGTGAACCCAAAGCGGCACCAACCTATGGGGACAGGCATACATGAATCACATCGAGCATGTCGGTCAGCAGCGTGTGAATCCGGGCTCTAGCACTGGGCTAACAGGACTCCGGGAACCCGGGCTGTAGCAGGCTAGGCAGGACTCCGGATGTCACCGCGTGACATTTCCCCGAAGGGACAGACACATGAACAAAGTGAAACACATGCCGGCCAGTCAGGTGTCCTGAGCAGTAGTGCTGGGCTAACAGGACTCCGGTGAACTGGGCTGTAGCGGACTACTATGGCTCATGGAAGCACTAGACTACATTTCCCCATAAGAGAGGCTTCCAAGGATAAACAACTAGATTGTCGGATCCCACACATACCAAGCATTTCAATCATACACACAATATGCTCGATATGTGTAAATAAAACATGGCATCACAACATAACTCTACGACTCAAGTATTTATTCATTAGGCTCCGAGGAGCGAGATATTACAAACATGGGTCTCAGACCCAACAATCATAGCATACAATTCAAGCACATGCGGAAGCTAAACATGTCTGAGTACAAACATCTACAAATGGAAAAGGCTAAGAAGCCTGACTATCTACCAGATCCTGCCGAGGGCACAAGATCGTAGCTCAGGTATCAGGCTAAACGTCGAAGTCCACGCGGAACTACTAGCGAGACTGAAATCTCTCTACAAAACATAAATTAAGCAAACGTGAGTACAAAGGTACTCAGCAATACTTACACCAGAACTAGCTACATATGCATCGGTATCAACAAGGGGGGTGGTGGAGTTTAACTGCAGCAAGCCAGCTTTGACTTAGTGGCTAACCTGAACTACGACTGCAAGCAACTCTTTTGAGGTGGCGCACACGAGTCCACATATTCACCATTCAATACACCACTATGGATCCGCTCCCGTCTCCCTACGAGAAGGCCATCCATAGCATTCACACTTATCTTGCGAGTTTTAGAGTATCCACTTTCACTTGTCTATGAACTGTTATAGGCAACCCAGAAGTCCTTTACCGCGGACACGGCTATTCGAATAGATCATTTATAACCCTGCAGGGGTGTACTTCTTCACACACGCTCTCGCCACTTACCACCATGTACACGTCGTGTATCTCGGCAACCTTCAAGCGGAAGCCTGGCGAGGGAGTCGGCCACGACCTGACTAACCACACGAGTCTCTAGTCCAGGTTTATCGCCTATTCGGGTTCCATCCGCGAGGAGATCCGGCCGGAGTTTCGCTCACAGCCCCAAATGATGTATGCAGGGTTCCCGAGACACCAAAAGGGCGCCCGGTACACCGTGACATAGTGTATCTACCGCATCATAGCCCACCCCTAGGGTCAGCGCTATGCACGGCCACCAACACATATCCTACAAACACCAGAAACTAGTTGCAACTCCTGGACAAAGGACAAGGGCAGTTAATAAGTCGAGAGGGTCCATTGGTTTCGGGCCCAATGCGTGGTAGTAGCTGGTCATGGATCACAAACACAGAACTCAGTTCCTAAGAACGGTTTCAATGAGACAACCCACCATGTACTCCTACATGGCCTCTCACCGCTACCTTTACCAAATCGTGTTCACACACTTAGCTCACACACAATAGGACATGTTCATCACTGTTCCAATTCATCCCCGATGAATTAGACCTGACACAACTCTAAGCAATAGCAGGCATGACAAACAAGCATGAATGAGTACGCACATCAGGGCTCAAACAACTCCTACTCATGATAGTGGGTTTCATCTATTTACTGTGGCAATGACAGGTCATGCAGAGGATAAGGGTTCAACTACCGCAACAAGTAACAGTTGAATCGTTGTTGTCCTAATGCAGTAAAAGAGAGCAGGAGCGAGAGAGTGGGATCGTATCGGAATGAACAAGGGGGTTTTGCTTGCCTGGCACTTCTGAAGATAGTATAGTTCTTCATCGGTGTCATCGAGCTCATCGTCGGAACCACGTCTATTGAGAGGGGACAAATACCGGCAAACAAAGAGGAACACAATCAATGCAATGCAACAACTATGATGCATGATAATGTCATGGCAATATGCTGTTGATTGAGCTAATGCAACTAGCAATCATATTAATTGAAGTTGGTTTGAACCAAGGGTTCAAATTCAAACTCCATATGTGCTTATTTAAATGCCAATTATGCAAATTGCCCTGTACAGCAACCCTAGGTTGTTCAAACATGCATGCAAATGCCATAAACAGATTCCTTGAATTTTTCTGATAATTTTTCATATATAATTTATTTCATTTGGAGTTATAGATTATTTTCTATGATTTTTAGAAGTTTTAGCTATTTTCTGAAATAAATAAATCATTTCTGATTTATTTAAAATCCCAGAAAAGCTTTATTGCGTCAGCATTGCGCAAGGGTGATGTCAGCGGGTCAACTGGTCGGCCAGGTCAAACCTGACCTGCGGGACCCATTGGTCAGTGACCCTGGGCTAGTTAGGTCGCCGATAGGTGGGCCCGGTCAACGTTGACTAAGTCAAAGTCAAGCTGACATGTGGGGTCCGCAGGATTAGCACTAATTTAAGCAGGATATTTAGACTAACCTAACTAGGCTCGGGGACCCACATGTCTGTGTCTGTTAGGATGGGTAATTAACGGAGATTAGCACTAATTACGCCGCCACGTCGGCATGCCGGAGTTTGGCCGGCGGCGACCTCAAGCCGTGGCGGAGTCTGCTCGGGATTGAGCTACAGGTGATGGTTTTGAGCATGGTTTGCAGCTACGGGATGCTGGCACTCGCGTGCATCCAATGGTGCCATTAGTTAGTCGCGGGGTAGCCGGATACGTTGACGGCGCCGAGTTCCGCGGCGACCGGAGTTCGAACCTTGACAGAAACGACGCTACGGGGCGTCTCCCGGCGAGCTGGTGGTGTCTGCGGGTTCCTAGGGGCGCAGTGAGGATGAAAACGTGCTCAGACGCGACGTGTGTGGGCTCTAGCCACAGCGGTGACATGGCCGACGGGTGGGAGCTCGCGGCTCCGGTAGTGGAGGCGGCTAGAGGGTGCGTACAAGCGCGGGGAGCAGGGGAGAAGATGGCGGAGCTCACAGGGGGTCGGAGACGGTCTCAGCGAGCTCAGGGAGGCAGAGATGGCGGCAATTCGACGACAGCGATCCTCGGTGGCCGAGGAGGGGAAAAGCGGCGGGGGTGGCGCTTCGGGGCCCTTCCGGTAGCTTGGCTCGGTGAGGAGGTAGGGAACAAGGTGGCGGAGCTCGGGGATAGCTCGGGGAGGCTCGGGGAACACGGTGGATGCAGTGACGGCAAGCGGCGGCGACGGTCTCGCTCGGTCGTGCACACGAGAGAGAGAGCAGAGGAGGGGGAGGGGGTCCAGAGCGAAAGGGGAGAGACACAGGGGGTCGAGGGCGTCTCCGTGGCGCGTTTAGAAGAGCCGGGGCATCGCGGTGGAAGCAGGAGCTGGCCAGGGAGGCGTCGGCGCGCTCCAGCGAGCTGCTTCGTGCGCTGGCGCGAGGAAGAAGACGCCCGTGCCCCTGGTGGGCTGGCTGGGCCAGCTGGGCCGCCAGGTGGGCGCCAGGTAAGGAAACTCTCTCTCTCCTTCTATTAGTTTTTGTTTTCTATTTATTTGATATGTTAGGAATTAGTAATAATACTAACTCATTTCCATAAATCCTGGGGTATATTTTGGGCTCTATTTGAAATATTTACGACTGCCCAAAATTGTTTCCAGGATTATTCGAGCATTTAAAATATTTATATTGATTAAATGCCCAAATTCAAATACCTAGGGATTTAATTCAAAGCCCAAATGTGTCCAGCAAAAATGCAAATCATCTTGGGTAGATGCTTCCACCTTAAACCAGAGATGATGAACATTTTAAAAAGGCATTTTGAGTTCATTGAAAATATTTTTATTTGAAACTATTTGAATTGCATTTGTGCTAGGGCTTGATCATCCCCATTTCAGAGTTCCATAAAACTTAAACATGATGACATGATGATCATGCAAGGTCAAGCAAAGGCTAAGGCTAGGGCTGTGACAACTCACCCCCACTAAACAAGAATCTCGTCCCGAGATTCAGGACGTGAGGTAAGCGGAAAGGAGGTCACAAACTATCACAGTCTTCTCGATCCAAGTTGCACCTCATAAGGTTGTTGATTCGTTGCATACATTGATCTTGATATCCTCGCTTTTGAGATCTTCATCCATGCGATGACGACGGAAAGAAACTTTACTAGGATTGATCTTCTCGAAGATCGAGCTATACAATATCAACTCGCGGAATGAGATGTTGAAACATCTCGAGTTGAGACACAAAACACATCGAGAGGGATGGAAGAACAAACGATGAGGTTTGATTTGTGGGCAACAATTCCACGCTTAGAAAGATGGTGGATGGTGTCAAGGTGGCGAGGAAATAATTGCCATGATCCCATAACGGGGCACCTAATTGGGAAAGGTGACTCGTTGAGCTATTTCCTTAGGTGGCAAAAAGAATTACTTTTGATACAAGATCATTGAAACTCTTTATACCAGCCTGAGGTAATCACAATCGATCATTGGAAGGGTTCGAAAGAATGGCATACTCCGACTAGGATGGATGATGTGGACTACCTTGTTGAAGGCAACGCAATGGATGATTTTTAGCTTATCATAGGAAATGGATGGTACCCATGGTAAGTCCACTTTTGAAGATGATCCTGAACAACAACTACTGAGGTGCAGGCTGGGAACAAAATGCAAATGTTGGGAATGATTCTGGTAACTGGGGAAGAACTCAACAATCGAGAGTTTTTCCAATGTTTCAATGGTTATAGAATCATCGAAGAAACTGAGAGCACAAGGATCCCTAAGGAACAACTTCTATAATAAGTCGCACGAAATCCTCATGGAAAGATGGGCAAAGATACTATATTGACAGATCTTCCGGCTAGGTGTGTCGGCCAGAATATCAACCCTGTCGGGACCTACATCATACATCCTGGAAAAGTTCCAACCATCATATCTGCCTGAGATTCAGATCTGGTTGGTAATAGGATATTTCAGACAGCATGTCTGGAAAAGAAAGTTTGCAACACAAACCGACGAGATGATGTTGCGAGATTCTCAGAAAATGAACTACGATAGTAAGCTCCAAAACATGAGCCAGTTTTGCTACAAACCTGTGAACACGCTGTCCCAGACAAGCATGACCACATAGTAGTCTTATAATAAAACACTACCGAGTCTAGATGGGAACCATCAACGAGGATAACGAAGTCCTTTCAGAAGTCCGGATCCTAAGAAAGAACTTCTTCTCCTTGAACAAATCAACCAGTGGCTTGGTGTGCTAGGAACACATACAAAATGGAGGTGGCCAACCTATCAAACCATAGAGTACTTCGCACATATGCGTGACTAACTTGGGATGATTCCAGAGGAAACAAAACAAACCTTTCTCAAATTCATGGCAGCAACTTACACCAAATGCACATGAATTCGAGGAAGTCACTTCTTCCATCCAAGCATATGCTTCATGAACGGAACATGAAGGCATTGTTTACAAAGTTTCCAACACTAGCTTAATGTTTAACACGAATCATGGGGGAGACAAAATGCTGCTGATGGGCTCAACAGCAACTCATCGGAATTTCCATATCACTGGACTTCCACCATCATGTGAACATGGTGATAGCATTGGTCAGACCAAAAGATGTAATGGTGTATGCTCGAGGGATCATCCACGAGTAAGACAACATTACGAACATTGTTGGTTCTGATTTGACTTGACGATAGCCCATACTCAAGTCAAAGTTTTGACAAGGCAATAGATCCAATAACTAATCACGAGGACCAATCAATGGAGATATCATCTTTCTTCAACACACACACACAAAAAGATATCCCTTAACATGAACTAAGTCAGACAAGTTTCTATCTTCCAACTCTCCAAGTTGTTGTTTAGCTTAACCAACCAGCTCAGGGATATCCAACACGGATTCTTGGAGAAGGGGTGGTTTACAAGAAAGCAACTTGATCACGAACGTAACATAGCGGTCAGGTGACAACCTGGTAGCACTTCCGAGAAGATATTCAGAGAGTCACGAACCACCGATATGTTACTAGCTCGAGAACAACCTTGCTTTTCAGGGCAAGTTGATATGATCGAAAGAGTGAGGGATTGACACAATCCTAACTCATTGATCGAAGAGTGCACCGGAAATAAGGACTAGGTAGCACGATCAATCTTAGGATGATGATTTAATAATCGGCACGCTAAAGATAAGATTATTGTCCATTAACTACGAAGCAACAGGGTTGCTAGGAGTATTGATTTCACACATCATGATTCACTTGTCGGCGTTCCGGTTGTGACAACACGGGACCGAGGAATGAATAACGATAGCGAGAAGTATTACTGCGTCAAGAATTCATAAGAGGTGGTGCAATTCTCATGACAATCCTGACATAAAGATAGCAATACCCCAAGGTAGAACAGAGCAAAAGTTGGATTGGCATTTGGTTTGCAGAATACAACTGCTTTGACCCAATCCTAGAAATGGATGAGGTACTGGAGCTTGTTTCTCCTAGTCATTCTGGAATAGAACGACTTGACAGACCACAAGAATAATTAGGCATCGATGAATGAATGCATGCATACTCTTGACTATCAATTGATAGAAGATGGTCGGAATACAACTGAAAAGGGACAACTCAAAGGAACATATCACTTTCTGAGTTGTTGATGCATAGGTTAGCATGTCGAACGAGTTCAACATAATTCTTCCGGATAACCCATGCAGAAAGGTAGAACTGGCAGGGTCACAATGTAGAACAGAGAACTCATCGAGAGCACTCTTATTGTGATCTTTTGATCCAACAAACTTCTGCCATAAGTGGTTCATAGTATTTGGAAGAAGGAAATACCACGGACCTCGAGGACTAATGCAAAGGTTACTAATAACCTAAAGGAGTGAGCAAACACTATCAACATGAAATAAGTAGGGTGAATCTCGGGTTCAAAACCCAGAAATAGAAGGCCTACTAACTAAATGGTATCACGGGATGCTTTCGAGAATGGTGGCCAGAATCATCACACCGGGAACACAAAACATGGCTAGATTACTAGGTGACTCCCTAAAACACCTAGGGTCATAATAATAGCTCCAACATATATGTCGAGGCAATAGAGTACCTCAACTGACTGGTTAGTGTGCTTATTTTGACCAAAAGGACATCAGGAACGGGAAGAAAGAATTTGCAAATGCATCAGACTATTTAGAAACCTAGGATGACTCGGACGGCATAACGGCTGTAAATGCTCAAAAATATTTGAGACATCCTGCCAAATGATGGCATAACCACTCAACAACACAATATCAAGGTTCCGAGATCAACTGTCAACACACAGAAGTAGTAGGAACTGAACTAAGAATTGAATCCATCTATCCTATAAGTCTATGGATTAGTAACACGTCATCCTGATAGATAGATTAGAAGGCCTAGTTCTTAAACCCCGTAGAAGAGAAGAGGATGACTCAGATCAGAAGGCCATAAGGTAAAGGAGTAAAAAGAGCCTTACGTTCCCTTCCACAATCAATTCCCCTACATAACTAAAGCATTTCTAGACACAACTTCGACCAGTTTGGCTTGGTAATCCTACAGGCAGTCAGGCTCTGATACCAAAGCTGTCAGGACCACGATTCCAAGTCACATCGATCTAGCCGGTAACACCTCATATCACTTTGTGGCCTCACGCACGGTATTCCCACGGGTGTCGCCTTACCATGGCCCGGGACCGTTTGCGCCTTTTGGCTCACGTATATGATAGTGTCTCTAGCATCCATATGACAGAGAACCCGGGCCGACATGGCTAGTCGTGAACCCAAAGCGGCACCAACCTATGGGGACAGGCATACATGAATCACATCGAGCATGTCGGTCAGCAGCGTCTGAATCCGGGCTGTAGCACTGGGCTAACAGGACTCCGGGAACCCGGGCTGTAGCAGGCTAGGCAGGACTCCGGATGTCACCGCGTGACATTTCCCCGAAGGGACAGACATAGGAACGAAGTGAAACACATGCCGGCCAGTCAAGTGTCCTGAGCAGTAGTGCTGGGCTAACAGGACTCCGGTGAACCGGGCTGTAGCGGACTACTATGGCTCATGGAAGCACTAGACTACATTTCCCCATAAGAGAGGCTTCCAAGGATAAACAACTAGATTGTCGGATCCCACACATACCAAGCATTTCAATCATACACACAATATGCTCGATATGTGTAAATACAACATGGCATCACAACTTAACTCTACGACTCAAGTATTTATTCATTAGGCTCTGAGGAGCAAGATATTACAAACATGGGTCTCATGACCCAACAATCATAGCATACAATTCAAGCACATGCGGAAGCTTAACATGTCTGAGTACAGACATCTACAAATGGAAAAGGCTAAGAAGCCTGACTTTCTACCAGATCCTGCCGAGGGCACAAGATCGTAGCTGAGGTATCAGGCTAAACGTCGAAGTCCATGCGGAACTACTAGCGAGACTAAAATCTCTCTACAAAACATAAATTAAGCAAACGTGAGTACAAAGGTACTCAGCAAGACTTACATCAGAACTAGCTACATATGCATCGGTATCAACAAGGGGGGTGGTGGAGTTTAACTGCAGCAAGCCAGCTTTGACTTAGTGGCTAACCTGAACTACGACTGCAAGCAACTCTTTTGAGGTGGCGCACACGAGTCCACATATTCACCATTCAATACACCACTATGGATCCGCTCCCGTCTCCCTACGAGAAGGCCATCCATAGCACTCACACTTATCTTGCGAGTTTTAGAGTATCCACTTTCACTTGTCTATGAACTGTTATAGGCAACCCAGAAGTCCTTTACTGCGGACATGGCTATTCGAATAGATCATTTATAACCCCGCAGGGGTGTACTTCTTCACACACGCTCTCGCCACTTACCACCATGTACACGTCGTGTATCTCGGCAACCTTCAAGCGGAAGCCTGGCGAGGGAGTCGGCCACGACCTGACTAACCACACGAGTCTCTAGTCCAGGTTTATCGCCTATTCGGGTTCCATCCGCGAGGAGATCCGGCCGGAGTTTCGCTCACAGCCCCAAACGATGTGTGCAGGGTTCCCGAGACACCAAACGGGCACCCGGTACACCGTGCCACGGTGTATCTACCGCATCATAGCCACCCCTAGGGTCAGCGCTATGCACGGCCGCCAACACATATCCTACAAACACCAGAAACTAGTTGCAACTCCTGGACAGAGGACAATGGCAGTTAATAAGTCGAGAGGGTCCATTGGTTTCGGGCCCAATGCAAGGTAGTAGCTAGTCATGGATCACAAACACAGAACTCAGTTCCTAAGAACGGTTTCAATGAGACAACCCACCATGTACTCGTACATGGCCTCTCACCGCTACATTTACCAAATCATGTTCACACACTTAGCTCACACACAATAGGACATGTTCATCACTGTTCCAATTCATCCCCGATGAATCAGACCTAACACAACTCTAAGCAATAGCAGGCATGACAAACAAGCATGAATGAGTAGGCACATCAGGGCTCAAACAACTCCTACTCATGCTAGTGGGTTTCATCTATTTACTGTGGCAATGACAGGTCACGCAGAGGATAAGGGTTCAACTACCGCAGCAAGTAACAGTTGAATCATTATTGTCCTAATGCAGTAAAAGAGAGCAAGAGCGAGAGAGTGGGATTGTATCGGAATGAACAAGGGGTTTTGCTTGCCTGGCACTTCTGAAGATAGTATAGTTCTTCATCGGTGTCATCAAACTCATCGCCGGAACCACGTCTATCAAGAGGGGACAAATACCGGCAAACAAAGAGGAACACAATCAATGCAATGCAACAATTATGATGCATGATAATGTCATGGCAATATGCTGTTGATTGAGCTAATGCAACTAGCAATCATATTAAATGAAGTTGGTTTGAACCAAGGGTTCAAATTCAAACTCCATATGTGCTTATTTAAATGCCAATTATGCAAATTGCCCTGTACAGCAACCCTAGGTTGTTCAAACATGCATGCAAATGCCATAAACAGATTCCTTGAATTTTTCTGATAATTTTTCATATATAATTTATTTCATTTGGAGTTATAGATTATTTTCTATGATTTTTAGAAGTTTTAGCTATTTTCTGAAATAAATAAATCATTTCTGATTTATTTAAAATCCCAAAAAAGCTTTACTACGTCAGCATTGCGCAAGGGTGATGTCAGCGGGTCAATTGGTCGGCCAGGTCAAACCTGACCTGCTGGACCCATTGGTCAGTGACCCTGGGCTAGTTAGGTCGCCGATAGGTGGGCCCGGTCTACGTTGACTAAGTCAAAGTCAAGCTGACACGTGGGGTCCGCATGATTAGCACTAATTTAAGCAGGATATTTAGACTAACCTAACTAGGCTCGGGGACCCACATGTCAGTGTCTATTAGGATGTGTAATTAACGAGATTAGCACTAATTATGCCGCCACGTCGGCATGCCGGAGTTTGGCCGGCGGCGACCTCAAGCCGTGGCGGAGTCTGCTCGGGATTGAGCTACAGGTGATGGTTTTGAGCATGGTTTGCAGCTACGAGACTCTGGCACTCGCGCGCATCCAATGGTGCCATCAGTTAGTCGCTGGGTGGCCGGATACGTTGACGGCGTCGAGTTCCGCGGCGGCCGGAGTTTGGACCTTGACGGAAACGACGCTACGGGGCGTCTCTGGGCGAGCTGGTGGTGTCTGCGGGTTCCTAGGGGCACAGTGAGGATGAAAACGTGCTCAGACGCGACGTGTGTGGGCTCTAGCCACGGCGGTGACATGGACGGCGGGTGGGAGCTCACGGCTCTGGTAGTGGAGGCGGCTAGAGGGTGCGTACGAGCGCGGGGAGCAGGGGAGAAGATGGCGGAGCTCATAGCGGGGTCGGAGACGGTCTCAGCAAGCTCGGGGAGGCGGAGACGGCGGCAATTCGACGACGGCGATCCTCGGTGGCCAAGGAGGGGAAAAGCGGCGGGGGTGGTGCTTCGGGGCCCTTTCGGTAGCTTGGCTCGGTGAGGAGGTAGGGAACGAGGTGGCGGAGTTCGGGGATAGCTCGGGGAGGCTCGGGGAACACGGTGGACGCAGTGACGACAAGCGGCAGCGACGGTCTCGCTCGGCCGTGCGCGTGAGAGAGAGCAGAGGAGGGGGAGGTGTTGGGGAACGTAGCAGAAATTCAAAATTTTCCTACGCGTATCACCAAGATCTATCTATGGAGAGACCAGCAACGAGTAGAAAGGAGAGTGCATCTACATACCCTTGTAGATCGCTAAGCGGAAGCGTTCAAGTGAACGGGGTTGATGGAGTCGTACTCGTCGTGATTCAGATCACCGATGATCAAGTGCCGAACGGACGGCACCTCCGCGTTCAACACACGTACAGCCCGGTGACGTCTCCCACACCTTGATCCAGCAAGGAGAGAGGGAGAGGTTGAGGAAGACTCCATCCAGCAGCAGCACAACGGCGTGGTGGTGATGGAGGAGCGTGGCAATCCTGCAGGGCTTCACCGAGCACCTACGGGAGAGGAGATGTGTCACGGGAGGGAGAGGGAGGCAACCAAAGGCCTTAGGTATCATTGCTCCTCCTTTTCCCCACTATATATAGGGCCAAGGGAGAGGGGGAGGGCGCAGCCTTGCCCCCTCCTCCAAGGAAGGGGTGCGGCTAAGGATGGGGAGGAGTCCATCCTCCCCAAGGCACCTCGGAGGTGCCTTCCCCCTTTAGGACTCTCCCCTTTTTCCTTTATCTTGGCGCATGGGCCTCTAGGGGCTGGTGCCCTTGGCCCATGTAGGCCAAGGCGCACCCCCTACAGCCCATGTGGCCCCCCGGGGCAGGTGGCCCCACCCGGTGGGCCCCCGGGACCCTTCCGGTGGTCCCGGTACAATACCGATGACCCCGAAACTTGTCCCGATTGCCGAAACAGGACTTCCTATATATAAATCTTTACCTCCGGACCATTCCGGAACTCCTCGTGACGTCTGGGATCTCATCCGGGACTCCGAACAACATTCGGTAACCACATACAAGCTTCCTTTATAACCCTAGCGTCATCGAACCTTAAGTGTGTAGACCCTACGGGTTCGGGAGACATGCAGACATGACCGAGACGTTCTCCGGTCAATAACCAACAGCGGGATCTGGATACCCATGTTGGCTCCCACATGTTCCACGATGATCTCATCGGATGAACCACGATGTCAAGGACTCAATCGATCCCGTATACAATTCCCTTTCTCTAGCGGTATTTTACTTGCCCGAGATTCGATCGTCGGTATACCAATACCTTGTTCAATCTCGTTACCGGCAAGTCACTTTACTCGTTCCGTAACACATCATCCCGTGATCAACTCCTTGGTCACATTGCGCATATGATGATGTCCTACCGAGTGGGCCCAGAGATACCTCTCCGTTTACACGGAGTGACAAATCCCAGTCTCGATCCGCATAAAACAATAGATACTTTCGGAGATACCCGTAGTGCACCTTTATAGTCACCCAGTTATGTTGTGACGTTTGATACACCCAAAGCACTCCTACGGTATCCAGGAGTTACACGATCTCATGGTCAAAGGAAGAGATACTTGACATTGGCAAAGCTCTAGCAAACGAACTACACGATCTTTGTGCTATGCTTAGGATTGGGTCTTGTCCATCACATCATTCTCCTAATGATGTGATCCCGTTATCAACGACATCCAATGTCCATAGTCAGGAAACCATGACTATCCGTTGATCACAACGAGCTAGTCAACTAGAGGCACACTAGGGACATATTGTGGTCTATGTATTCATACGTGTATTACGATTTCCGGATAATACAGTTATAGCATGAATAAAAGACAATTATCATGAACAAGGAAATATAATAATAACACTTTTATTATTGCCTCTAGGTCATATTTCCAACACAATTATATAGTTGTGACATGATATGGCCAATATCATATAGCTCCATTGATCTTCATCTTCGGGGCTCCATGATCATCTTGTCACCGGCTTGACACCATGATCTCCATCATCGTGTCTTCATGAAGTTGTCACGCCAACGACTACTTCTACTTCTATGACTAACATTTAGCAATAAAGTAAAGTAGTTTACATGGCGTTATTCAATGACACGCAGGTCATACAAAAAATAAAGACAACTCCTATGGCTCCTGCCGGTTGTCATACTCATCGACATGCAAGTCGTGAATCCTATTACAAAGAACATGATCTCATACATCACAATTCATCATTCATCACAACTTCTGGCCATATCACATCACATGATCAATCGCTGCAAAAACAAGTTAGACGTCCTCTAATTGTTGTTGCATCTTTTACGTGGCTGCAATTGGGTTCTAGCAAGAACGTTTTCTTACCTACGAATAACCACAACGTGATTTTGTCAACTTCTATTTACCCTTCATAAGGGCCCTTTTCATCGAATCCGCTCCAACTAAAGTGGGAGAGACAGACACCCGCCAGCCACCTTATGCAACTAGTGCATGTCAGTCGGTGGAACCGGTCTCACGTAAGCGTACGTGTAAGGTTGGTCCGGGCCGCTTCATCCCACAATACCGCCGAAGCAAGAAAACACTAGTAGAGGCAAGTAATATGACAAAATCCACGCCCACAACAAAATTGTGTTCTACTCGTGCAAAGAGAACTACGCATAGACCTAGCTCATGATGCCACTGTTGGGGAACGTTGCAGAAAATTAAAAATTTTCCTACGGTTTCACCAAGATCCATCTATGAGTTCATCTAAGCAACGAGTCAAGGGAGAGAGTTTGCATCTACATACCACTTGTAGATCACGAGCGGAAGCTAGCCAAGGGGATGGTGATGATGGAGTCGTACTCGAACGTGATTCGGATCACCGATGTCCAAGTGCTGAACGGACAGCACCTCCGCGTTCAACACACGTACGGGACGGGAGACGTCTCCTCCTTCTTGATCCAGCAAGGGGGAAGGAGAGGTTGAGGAAGATTGCTCCAACGGCAGCACGACGGCGTGGTGTAGTTGGTGCAGCAGTACTCCGACAGGGCTTCGCCAAGCATATACGGAGGAGGA
Source organism: Triticum dicoccoides (assembly GCF_002162155.2). Lineage (NCBI taxonomy): Eukaryota > Viridiplantae > Streptophyta > Magnoliopsida > Poales > Poaceae > Triticum > Triticum dicoccoides. The sequence continues at coordinate 490,952,922 of NC_041390.1, read as the reverse complement.
GAGGTGTTGGGGAGGGGAGGGGCTGCGCCTTGGCTTGTCTTAAGCTCCCATGCGCCTCCCCACTATATATAGGGGTGGAGGGGCTGGTTTCTTGCCCTCCAAGTCCATTGGGGCGTTGGCCAAGGTGGGAGGAAAGAAATCCCATCATTTCCTTCCCCACCGATTGTTATCCCCCTTTTTTAGGGATCTTGATCTTATCCCTTCGGGATATGATCTTATTCCTTCTAAGGGGGGATCTTGGTGCGCCTTGACCAGGGGTGTGGGGCCTTTCCCCCACTACCCACGTTCATGTGGGTCCCCCCATGCAGGTGGGCCCCACTCCGGAACCTTCTAGAACCTTCCCGGTACAATACCGAAAAATCCCGAACATTTTCCGGTGGCCAAAATAGGACTTCCCATATATAAATCTTTACCTCCGGACCATTCCGGAACTCCTCGTGACGTCCGGGATCTCATCCGGGACTCCGAACAACATTCGGTAACCACATACAAGCTTCCTTTATAACCCTAGCGTCATCGAACCTTAAGTGTGTAGACCCTACGGGTTCGGGAGACATGCAGACATGACCGAGACGTTCTCCGGTCAATAACCAACAGCGGGATCTGGATACCCATGATGGCTCCCACATGTTCCACGATGATCTCATCGGATGAACCACGATGTCAAGGACTCAATCGATCCCGTATACAATTCCCTTTGTCTAGCGGTATTTTACTTGCCCGAGATTCGATCGTCGGTATACCAATACCTTGTTCAATCTCGTTACCGGCAAGTCTCTTTACTCATTCCGTAACACATCATCCCGTGATCAACTCCTTGGTCACATTTGCGCAAATGATGATGTCCTACCGAGTGGGCCCAGAGATACCTCTCCGTTTACACGGAGTGACAAATTCCAGTCTCGATCCGCATAAAACAATAGATACTTTCAGAGATACCTGTAGTGCACCTTTATAGTCACCCAGTTACGTTGTGACGTTTGATACACCCAAAGCACTCCTACGGTATCCAGGAGTTATACGATCTCATGGTCAAAGGAAGAGATACTTGACATTCGCAAAGCTCTAGCAAATGAACTACTCGATCTTTTGTGCTAGTCTTAGGATTGGGTCTTGTCCATCACATCATTCTCCTAATGATGTGATCCCGTTATCAACGACATCCAATGTCCATAGCCAGGAAACCATGACTATCTGTTGATCACAACGAGCTAGTCAACTAGAGGCTCACTAGGGACATATTGTGGTCTATGTATTCACACGTGTATTACGATTTCCGGATAATACAGTTATAGCATGAATAAAAGACAATTATCATGAACAAGGAAATATAATAATAATACTTTTATTATTGCCTCTAGGACATATTTCCAACAGTCTCCCACTTGCACTAGAGTCAATAATCTAGTTCACATTGTCATGTGATTAACACTCACAGGTCACATCGCCATGTGACTAACACCCAAGAGTTTACTAGAATCAGTAGTCTAGTTCACATCACTATGTGATTAATACTCAATGAGTTTTAAGTTTGATCATGTTGCTTGTGAGAGAGGTTTTAGTCAACGGGTCTGAACCTTTCAGATCCATGTGTGCTTTACAAATCTCTATGTCATCTCCTAGATGCAGCTACCACGCTCTATTTGGAGCTATTCCAAACAACTGTTCTACTTAGAGCTATTCTAAATTATTGCTCCATTATATGTATCCGGTCTCTCTACTCAGAGCTTTCCGGATAGGTGTCAAACTTGCATCGTCGTAACCTTTACGACGAACTCTTTTACCACCTCCATAATCGAGAAAATTCCTTAGTCCACTAGTTACTAAGGATAACTTTGACCGCTGTCCTGTGAGCCATTCTTGGATCACTCTTGTACCCCTTGACTGACTCATGGCGAGGCACACTTCAGGTGCGGTACACAGCATAGCATACTGAAGAGCCTACGTCTTAAGCATAGGGGACGACCTTCGTCCTTTCTCTCTATTCTGCCGTGGTCAAGCTTTAAGTCTTAACTTCATACCTTACAACTCAGGCAAGAACTTCTTCTTTGACTGATCCATCTTGAACACCTTCAAGATCATGTCAAGGTATGTGCTCATTTGAAAGTATTATTAAGCATTTTGATCTATCCTTATAGATCTTGATGCTCAATGTTCAAGTAGCTTAATCCAGGCTTTCTATTGAAAAACACCTTTCAAATAACCCTATATGCTTTCTAGAAATTCTATGTCATTTCTGATCAACAATATGTCAACAACATATACTCATCAGAAATTCTATAGTGCTCCCACTCACTTCTTTGGAAATACAAGTTTCTCATAAACTTTGTACAAACCCAAAATCTTTGATTATCATCAAAGCATACATTCCAACTCCGAGATGCTTACTCCAGTCCTTAGAAGGATCGCTGGAGCTAGCATACCTTTTAGCATCCTCAGGATTGACAAAACTTTTCTGATTGTATTGCATACAACCTTTCCTCACGAAAACTGGTAAGGAAACTCGTTTTTATATCCATCTGCCAGATTTCATAAATACAGCTAATGCTAACATGAATCCGACGGACTTTAAGCATCGCTACGGATGAGAAAATCTCATCGTAGTCAACTCCTTGAACTTGTGAAAAACTTTTCGCCACAAGTCGAGCTTCATGGACGGTGACATTACCATCCACGTCCGTCTTCTTCTTAAAGATCCATTTATCTCAATGGATTGCCAATCATCGGGCAAGTCCATCAAAGTCCATGCTTTGTTCTGATATATGGATACTATCTCGGATTTCATGGCTTCTAACCATTTGTCGGAATTTGGGCCCACCATCGCTTCTCCATAGCTCATAGGTTCATTGTTGTCTAGCAACATGACCTTCAAGACAGGATCACCTTACCACTCCGAAGTAGTACGTGTTCTTGTCGTCCTACGAGGTTCGGTAGTGACTTGATCCGAAGTTTCATGATCAATATCATAAGCTTCCACTTCAATTGGTGTAGGTGCCACAGGAACAATCTTCCTGTGCCCTGCCACACACTAGTTGAAGAGACGGTTCAATAACCTCATCAAGTCTCCACCATCCTCCCACTCAACTCTTTCGAGAGAAACCTTTCCTCGAGAAAGGACCCGATTCAAGAAACAATCCATATTGCTTTCGGATCTGAATTAGAAGGTATACCCAACTGTTTTGGGTTTCCTATGAAGATGCATTTTATCCGCTTTGGGTTCGAGCTTATCAACCTGAAACTTTTTCATATAAGCGTCGCAGCCCCAAACTTTTAAGAAACGACAACTTAGGTTTCTCTAAACCATAATTCATACGGTGTCATCTCATCGGAATTACGTGGTGCCCTATTTAAAGTGAATGTGGTTGTCTCTAATGCCTAAACCATGAACAATAGTGGTAATTCGATAAGAGACATCATGGTACGCACCATATCCAATAGGGTGCAACTATGATGTTCGGACACACCATCACACTATGGTGTTCCAGGCGGTATTAATTGCGAAACAATTTCCACAATGTCTTAATTGTGTGCCAAAACTCGTAACTCAGGTATTTATCTCTATGATCATATCATAGACATTATATCCTCTTGTCACAATGATCTTCTACTTCACTCTGAAATTACTTGAACCATTCAATAATTCAGACTTGTGTTTCATCAAGTAAATATTCTCAACATCTACTCGAATCATCTGTGAAGTGAGATCATAACGATATTCACTGCATGCCTCAGCACTCATTGGATTGGACACATCAAAATGTGTTACTTCCAACAAGTTGCTATCTTGTTCCATCTTACTGAAACCGAGGCTTTTCAGTCATCTTGCCCATGTGGTATGATTTGCATATCTCAAGTGATTCAAAATCAAGTGAGTCCGAACGATCCATTTGCATGGAGTTTCTTCATGCATATACACCAATAGACATGGTTCGCATGTCTCAAACTTTTCAAAACGAGTGAGTCCAAAGATCCATCAACATGGAGCTTCTTCATGCGTTTTATACCATTATGACTTACATGGCAGTTCCACAAGTAAGTGGTACTATCATTACTATCTTATATCTTTTGGCATGAAAATGTGTATCACTACGATCGAGATTCAATAAACCATTCCTTTAGGTGCAAGACCATTGAAGGTATTATTCAAAAATAGAGTAACCATTATTCTCCTTAAATGAATAACCGTATTGCGATAGACAGAATCCAATCATGTCTATGCTCAACGCAAACACCAATCTCGGTGGTAGAGGGAGCGTGCGATGTTAGATCACATCAAACTTGGAAACACTTCCAACACGTATCGTCAGCTCACCTTTAGCTAGTCTTCGTTTTATTCCGTAGCTTTTATTTCGAGTTACTAACACTTAGCAACCGAACCGGTATCCAATACCCTGGTGCTACTAGGAGTACTAGTAAAGTACACATTAACATAATGTATATCCAATATACTTCTATCGGCCTTGCCAGCCTTCTCATCTACCAAGTATCTAGGGCAATGCTGCTCCAGTGGTTGTTCCCCTTATTACAGAAGCACTTAGTCTCGGGTTTGGGTTCAATCTTGGGTTTCTTCACTTGAGCAGCAGCTGAATTGCCGTTTCATGAAGTATCCCTTTGTTCCCTTGCCCTTCTTGAAACTAGTGGTTTCACCAACCATCAACAATTGATGCTCCTTCTTGATTTCTACTTTCGCGGTGTCAAACATCATGAATACCTCAAGGATCATTTTATCTATCCCTGATATGTTATAGTTCATCACGAAGCTCTAGCAGCTTGGTGGTAATGACTTCGGAGAAACTATCACTATTTCATCTGGAAGATCAACTCCCACTTGATTCAAGTGATTGTTGTATTCAGACAATCTGAGCACAAGCTCAACGATTGAGCTATTCTCCCTTAGTTTGCAGGCTAAGAAAATCGTCGGAGGTCTTATACCTCTTGACGTGGGCACGAGCCTGAAATCCCAATTTCAGCCCTCGAAACATCTCATATGTTCCGTGACGTTTCGAAAACGTCTTTGGTGCCTCAATTCTAAACCGTTTAACTGAACTATCACGTAGTTATCAAAACGTGTATGTTCGATGTTCGAAACATCCACAAACGACGTTTGGGGTTTAGCACATTGAGCAGTGCATTAAGGACATAAGCTTTCTACTGATCGCATAATTGCTATTTTCAACTTTCAACTATATTTTCTCTAGGAACATATCTAAAACAGTAGAACTATAGCGCGAGCTACGACATAATTTGCAAAAGGTCCTTTGACTATGTTCAGGATAATTAAGTTCATCTTATGAACTCCCACTCAGATAGACATCCCTCTAGTCATCTAAGTGATTACATGATCCGAGTCAAACTAGGCCGTGTCCGATCATCACGTGAGACGGACTAGTCATCATCGGTGAACATCTTCATGTTGATCGTATCTACTATACGACTCATGCTCGACCTTTCGGTCTCCGTGTTCCGAGGCCATGTCTGTACATGCTAGGCTCGTCAAGTTAACCCTAAGTGTTTTTGCTGTGTAAAACTGTCTTACACCCGTTGTATGTGAACGTAAGGATCTATCACACCCGATCATCATGTGGTGCTTCGAAACGACGAACTGTAGCAACGGTGCACAGTTAGGGGAGAACACTTCTTGAAATTTTGTAAGGGATCATCTTATTTACTACCGTCGTTCTAAGAAAACAAGATGCATAAACATGATAAACATCACATGCAATCAAATAGAGTAGTGACATGATATGGCCAATATCATATAGCTCCTTTGATCTTCATCTTCGGGGCTCCATGATCATCTTGTCACCGGCATGACACCATGATCTCCATCATCATGATCTCCATCATCGTGCCTTCATGAAGTTGTCACGCCAACGACTACTTCTACTTCTATGACTAACGCGTTTAGCAATAAAGTAAAGTAGTTTACATGGCGTTCTTCAATGACACGCAGGTCATACAAAAAATAAAGACAACTCCTATGGCTCCTGCCGGTTGTCATACTCATCGACATGCAAGTCGTGAATCCTATTACAAGAACATGATCAATCTCATACATCACATATATCATTCATCACATCCTTTGGCCATATCACATCACATAGCATACCCTGCAAAAACAAGTTAGACGTCCTCTAATTGTTGTTGCATGTTTTACGTGGCTGCTATGGGTTTCTAGCAAGAACGTTTCTTACCTACGCATGAACCACAACGTGATATGCCAATTTCTATTTACCCTTCATAAGGACCCTTTTCATCGAATCCGATCCGACTAAAGTGGGAGAGACAGACACCCGCTAGCCACCTTATGCATCTAGTGCATGTCAGTCGGTGGAACCAGTCTCACGTAAGAGTACGTGTAAGGTCGGTCCGGGCCGCTTCATCCCACGATGCCGCCGAATCAAGATAAGACTAGTAACGGCAAGCATATTGAACAAAATCAACGCCCACAACTACTTTGTGTTCTACTCGTGCATAGAATCTACGCAATAGACCTAGCTCATGATGCCACTGTTGGGGAACGTAGCAGAAATTCAAAAATTTTCCTACGTAACACCAAGATCTATCTATGGAGAGACCAGCAACGAGTAGAAAGGAGAGGAGAGTTTGCATCTACATACCCTTGTAGATCGCTAAGCGGAAGCGTTCAAGTGAACGGGGTTGATGGAGTCGTACTCGTCGTGATTCAAATCACCGATGATCAAGTGCCGAACGGACGGCACCTCCGCGTTCAACACACGTACAGCCCGGTGACGTCTCCCACGCCTTGATCCAGCAAGGAGAGAGGGAGAGGTTGAGGAAGACTCCATCCAACAGCAGCACAACGGCGTGGTGGTGATGGAGGAGCGTGGCAATCCTGCAGGGCTTCACCGAGCACCTACGGGAGAGGAGATGTGTCACGGGAGGGAGAGGGAGGCAACCAAAGGCCTTAGGTATGATTGCTCCTCCTTTTCCCCACTATATATAGGGCCAAGGGAGAGGGGGGAGGCGCAGCCTTGCCCCCTCCTCCAAGGAAGGGGTGCGGCTAAGGATGGGGAGGAGTCCATCCTCCCCAAGGCACCTCGGAGGTGCCTTCCCCTTTAAGGACTCTCCCCTTTTTCCTTTATCTTGGCGCATGGGCCTCTAGGGGCTGGTGCCCTTGGCCCATGTAGGCCAAGGCGCACCCCCTACAGCCCATGTGGCCCCCCGGGGCAGGTGGCCCCACCCGGTGGGCCCCCGGGACCCTTCCGGTGGTCCCGGTACAATACCGATGACCCCGAAACTTGTCCCGATTGCCGAAACAGGACTTCCTATATATAAATCTTTACCTCCGGACCATTCCGGAACTCCTCGTGACGTCCGGGATCTCATCCGGGACTCCGAACAACATTCGGTAACCACATACAAGCTTCCTTTATAACCCTAGCGTCATCGAACCTTAAGTGTGTAGACCCTACGGGTTCGGGAGACATGCAGACATGACCGAGACGTTCTCCGGTCAATAACCAACAGCGGGATCTGGATACCCATGATGGCTCCCACATGTTCCACGTTGATCTCATCGGATGAACCACGATGTCAAGGACTCAATCGATCCCGTATACAATTCCCTTTGTCTAGCGGTATTTTACTTGCCCGAGATTCGATCGTCGGTATACCAATACCTTGTTCAATCTCGTTACCGGCAAGTCTCTTTACTCGTTCCGTAACACATCATCCCGTGATCAACTCCTTGGTCACATTTGCGCAAATGATGATGTCCTACCGAGTGGGCCCAGAGATACCTCTCCGTTTACACGGAGTGACAAATTCCAGTCTCGATCCGCATAAAACAATAGATACTTTCAGAGATACCTGTAGTGCACCTTTATAGTCACCCAGTTACGTTGTGACGTTTGATACACCCAAAGCACTCCTACGGTATCCAGGAGTTATACGATCTCATGGTCAAAGGAAGAGATACTTGACATTCGCAAAGCTCTAGCAAATGAACTACTCGATCTTTTGTGCTAGTCTTAGGATTGGGTCTTGTCCATCACATCATTCTCCTAATGATGTGATCCCGTTATCAACGACATCCAATGTCCATAGCCAGGAAACCATGACTATCTGTTGATCACAACGAGCTAGTCAACTAGAGGCTCACTAGGGACATATTGTGGTCTATGTATTCACACGTGTATTACGATTTCCGGATAATACAGTTATAGCATGAATAAAAGACAATTATCATGAACAAGGAAATATAATAATAATACTTTTATTATTGCCTCTAGGGCATATTTCCAACAGGAGGGGGTCGAGAGCGAGAGGGAAGAGACACAGGGGGTCGAGGGCGTCTTCGTGGCGCGTTCAGAAGAGCCGGGGCGTCGCGGTGGAAGCAGGAGCTGGCCAGGGCGGCGTCGGCGCGCTCCAGCGAGCTGCTTCGTGCGCTGGCGCGGGGAAGAAGACGCCCGTGCCCCTGGTGGGCTGGCTGGGCCAGCTGGGCCGCCAGGTAAGGAAACTCTCTCTCTCTCTCCTTCTATTAGTTTCTGTTTTCTATTTATTTGATATGTTAGGAATTAGTAATAATACTAACTCATTTCCATAAATCCTGGGATATATTTTGGGCTCTATTTGAAATATTTACGACTGCCCAAAATTGTTTCCAGGATTATTCGAGCATTTAAAATATTTATATTGATTAAATGCCCAAATTCAAATACCTAGGGATTTAATTGAAAGCCCAAATGTGTCCAGCAAAAATGCAAATCATCTTGGGTAGATGCTTCCACCTTAAACCAGAGATGATGAACATTTTTAAAAGGCATTTTGAGTTCATTGAAAATATTTTTAGCTGAAACTATTTGAATTGCATTTGTGCTAGGGCTTGATCATCCCCATTTCAGAGTTTCATAAAACTTAAACATGATGACATGATGATCATGCAAGGTCAAGCAAAGGCTAAGGCTAGGGCTGTGACAGGACTCTTGTTGTCCTAGGCCTCTGGTGCATTATATAAACCGAGGCCAGGCTAGTCGATAGAGAACATATACAACAATCATACCATAGGCTAGCTTCTAGGGTTTTAGCCTCTAAGATCTCGTGGTAGATCAACTCTTGTAATACTCATATCATCAATATCAATCAAGCAGGACGTAGGGTATTACCTCCATCAAGAGGGCCCGAACCTGGGTAAACATCGTGTCCCCTGCCTCCTGTTACCATGGATCCTAGACGCATAGTTTGGGACCCCCTACCCGAGATCCGCCGGTTTTGACACCGACAACGGCCCAATAGTACGGCCCATGTCCAACAGGTCGACCGCCCGAGGACCCCTTAGTCCAGGACTCCCTCAGTAGTTCCCGAACCAGACTTCAATGATGAGGTGTTTGGCGCGCAGATTGTCTTTGGCATTGCAAGGCGGGTTACGCCTTCGATTACTGTGAAGTTCCTGACTTAAAGAGTGGTATTCGGCTTTTCCATTTAATGTCACGCCCATCGGCTTTCGCGCCTTCCTGACTTCAGCTTCTACATGGCGATTGAATACGAGAGGTCGGGGTATTTTTGCACATACCACCCTGACCATACAAGAGAGGTGCCTATTTAAATAGAATAGATCCCAGATCCATTTCACACCCTGCGAAAAAATCCTCAGAGCTCGCTAAGCGGAACCACCCCAACATGGCTAACGCTCCCAGCTCTTCCTCTCGTCCCCATAGCTCCGAAAAGGGTGATTGGGAGAGATGTTCCATATCTCACGGTCAGCTATCGAAGCTGCAAAAACAGGGCTTTCTTCCTCCCGCGGATCTAGTCCCCGTCCGAGCAGGATTGACGTCCTTCCATGGCGGGGTTCAGGCGGAGAACTTCCCCAATCCGTCCAGGGGGGAACGAGTATGCTTCGTTCCCTTCTTGCTAAGAGGCGTCAGATTTCCAATCCATCCCTTCCTCCGAGGACTTATGGAGTATTATGGCCTCCAATTGCACAGTTTCACTCCCGCCTCCATCCTGCACATCGCGGGTTACGTTGCTCTATGTGAGCTATTCCTAGGCTGCGAGGCCCATTTTGAATTATGGAGAAAACTGTTCTGCCTCGTCCCTCGTAATCAAGGGGGTTAATATTCGAAGTGGGAGGAGCCGAAGTGTGGCGTATCGCCCGGACCGGATTTTGATAGCCTGGTTTTTGCCCTCTTTGATTTGCATGATTTTCATTTGAATTAATTTTAAATTTGGAGTTTTTGAATCTTTTCATGTGGACTTAAACACTTGGGTACCCTTGGCTTTCACCCAAGTGCCTCATATCCCTCTCTAATCATCACTTCCTGTCTGGTTCACCTCATAATAATATTTGGAATATTTTTCTTTAATGAAAATATTCATTTTCTTCTCTTAAACCCTAGCTAGAGCAATGTGCTCCAAAGCAACCTCAATTTTTATTGCCCACATAAATCTGAGAAAATTCACAAATATTCTTTGAACCCTAGGTGCAATATTTTTGCTACAGAAAATATTTTCTGTTCAGGACAGATATGGTGGTTTCTAGAGCAACTACCGTTTTACTTGCTCCTATGAGGCTAATTTTTCTTGTGCATCATCACCTTAGTAGATGATTGCTAGCCTCCAAAACCCAGCCCCAAACTCCCAGCCGTTTGACCTCAGTAAACTCTCAAAGTTACTGATCAGAAACTTACTTGGCTTGTGAAATCTCTTCTACTGCGTCTGGGTCCAAACCAAATCATGGTAATCTTCAAAACTACCACGAACAACAAGCCAGACATGAACTTTGGACGTAGGTCGGCCTGAGGGCAAAATTCACGCGGTGACCATGCATGTATACGATGCTAGCCTACGTGTCGACGCGCTCTGAGTGCCGCCGAGCGCTCTGTTTCGCGCGTGCTCGCTTCCCCGACTGCCATAGCATGCCAAACCTCGCCACCATCTTCGTCCAAACCCCCTTAACTCTCCCTGGCACTCGCCGACGCCGGAGCTCGCCGCAGTAAGCACGGGCACGGTCCGGCCAGCGTAACAGTGCGGTGTGTACTGTGCTCGTCGCCTTCTCCTCGATCCTGTGCTCGTCCCCGTTCGCCCATAGTCCCCGCATGAGCTGCGTCGCCTTCTCCCCCTCTCACTGACGCCGCTCGTCGCCGGGCGCCATGTCCAGGTGTCAACGACGGAGCCCGACCCCCCCTAGCTGCTCTCCTATAAATGGAGCCACCCCCAACCTCCTCGTGCACCATCTTCCACTCCCACACACCCCACAACATCGTAGAGAACCGTAGCCCGGCCGGGCAGGCCGCGGGCCGCCGTCCCCGAGCTCGAGCTCACCGGCGATCCTCTCAGGTCGTCACGGTATCTCCAGCCCCTCCCAGGCCTGGGCAATCCTTCCAGGGCCTCCGCCACCCTCCGGTGGTGCTGTTCCGCCTGGTTAGAGCCCCTGGAGTTGCCGCTGTTCGTCGTCGTCTTCGTCTCCGGTGACCTCCGCCCTCTGCCTCAGCTTGCGAGGTCGATTCGGACGCCGTTCGACCACCCCTAGCTACGCTACGGGTACGGGAAGGTGTGCCTCCATCCCCTCTCTCGATCCCTCCCTCTAGTTTTGGCCAAGGAGCCCTCGTCGCCGACGTAAGCTCCAGCGAAGCTGCGACCTCCTCTGTTTCCTTCTCCCTCTCCCCCTCACCTGACTAGCGGGGCCCGCTAGTCAGCCACTCAGTACGCGCGTGAAGCGGTACGAGTGGTGGCGCCCTGAGGCTTTACGCCTTCGACGTCACCCGCCTCCAATCTGTTTATTTAAATTCAAATTCATATTTATCCAGAGAGCTGCAAATAGCTATAACTTTTCAACCATAAGTCCAAATGAATTGATTCTTTTTTGCATAGTGTTTTTTGCAAAGAAATCTAGCAGCTCACCAAAAATGGGATTTTCCCTGCTGCCTAGATTTTCTAGTGAATTTCAGAAGGGTTCTTGATGATTTCTTTTTGTGTTTGCAATTGTTTTCAAAGCAGTGAGGCTTGTCTTGAGGATCACCGGGAGGCTTGTGAACCTCATCTGCACTAAGGCAAGCCACAACAATATTTTCATGGCGCCATTGCAATATTTGTGATTTTTTTTACTTGAACGAATGATTTAATCCATGCATATAGATCATTATTGTGTTATTTATATTATGTTAAGTGCTTGTTTAAGATAATATGCTTGTGTTACAAAAAGTTTAGAGCTAACCTAGTTGATAAAGAAACTAGAATTTATTTTGTTATGAGAGAAATAATGTGGTTATGGAAATAAGTAATTAATTGAAGTCATTTTTTCTTGCATGAGAAATTGGTAAAACCTATTAGAAAAGATGCTGTTTAATGTGAGGTTTAATCTTGACCAGAGGAGTGTCAAGAGTTGCTGATGGTTATGCTTAGTGTTGATATAGTTGACTCAGTCTTTTCCGGTACTATATGATGCATATGTTATTGATTGCACTTCATGGCATACTATGACACCGGTTATTTTCAATTTAAGTTGAACCTGGTAATAATCCAACTTGAATATATCATTGACCGGGTCATGGTGCCACTGAATCGAGTTTTTTTTCCAGTGCAACCACATTTGCCTGTATGGGAAGGCCTTTATTCGGTCCCAGGGCCGTTCCTGTGATTTCAGGGGACCGGGGCGAACCCAAACCTCGGGTCCCCTAGTATAAACGTCACATAATAATTATAAGCAAAATCTATGTCTACAATGTTACCGGTAAAGATTCTTATCACTGATGTATACATTCCCCCCGCGCAAACAAAAAAAGATGCATACATTGTTATTGCCAATGTTGATGTCAGTATTTTCATCTTGTTAAGATTCAGAATTTCAATTACATAGATGGTTTCTCTTCCTTCGCAAGAAGTATCCACAATACCGAACTCATTATTATGGTTCTTCGAAGCACCAATGATCCACACGCTGTTCCATTCCCTTTAAAAATATTCTACCATAAGCATACTTTGTAGACGACATGATAACAGAAGGGCTAGGAAAAAAATTGGCATCAAAAGGTTGCACAGTCTGGTAAATTACTACTTAGTTTAAAGTATACGCTTAGGGAATGGTTATGTGATATACCTAAAATAGTTCAGATCGGCGTCGGCGACCACTCATTGGACGCTCGGCACGGCAATGGTGCGATGTGGACTGTCGTCTGCCGAACGCCCTCAATGATGTGCGTGTGCTTCAGCGCCTAGGGACAGGGGATTGGAGTTTGTCGGCGAACTACAACGGTCGGAGGTCAGGTCCTCAGGACCTTGGCGAAAACCGTCGACCACCTGCGAGGCCGGAACTAGCGATCGGGGCTTAGACGAGCATACTTGGGTAGTAGGGAATCAGGGATCATAGCAAAGAACCAGATATGGGAACTCATGATGGAAATAAAACAAAATTGCCAATTGCCCCGGGAGTAGTAGACGGGATTCTCGAGATGGATTGTAGGCTTCCTAATGTACCTACCAGCTAGACTGTTTTGTATAGACAAAATCAAGGCTGCTTAGCCTGTGACCGCGAGGCTGTGTATCGGGCCAGGTCAAGGGCTAGCTGGCGTGGGGCCCCTGGATATCGGGGGCCCGATGCGGCCTCCCCCCTGCCCCCCTCAGGGCTGGCCCTGTTCGGTCCGTTGTCATGCCTCTGGTTGGTGCCTCCAACTAGGGAAGGTTATGGGCGTGCGGTACCCTGGCCTGGTAAGCATACATAACCTTGTGAGCCCGTTGTTGAGATTTTTGGTACCGGTCCCCGTGAGGGACGGTCCCCATGAGGGACGTTTGGCCACGATGGTTGTCGTTGTGTCTTTGGTAGACACGGGGCCACCCAGGACTAGCCCAGTTGGGTAGTGGGTCGAAGTGGCCGAGAGAGTGTCATGGCAATGGAGGGGTTTCGTCGAAATGCTATTGGTCCACCCGAATGGGAGTACGAGGCCATGGGTTCCGTGGCATGGGTACAGTGCGCTACCTCTGCAGAGTGTATTAATCTACCGATAGCCAAGTCCACGGTTACGGACACGCTCGAAAGTAGGTCACACCATGGGTCAACATTTAATAAAATTTGCACACTAAGTTATGAACTTTGCACTGTTGATAATGGCGGGAAGGCCATCGGATTGGTCAGGACCAAGTGTTGGTCGTGGTTGTCATCGCTGGAAGGATCATTGTTTTAGACCTAGTATGGGTCATGGTTGTGATCGCCGGAAGGATCATTGTTTTAGACCTATTATGGGTCGAGGTTGTGATCGTCAGAAGGATCACGAGATGTTCATGGTTGAGATTTGGAGGTTGGTAAGGTGGTGATCCAAGGAGTGATCACTGTTGGTAAGAAGAACTTTCCCTCCCAAGGTTATGATCACAACATGTTGAAAACATATATTGTAGTATAATGAATAAGTGGTTAAATGTCATGATATTGTTTGTCATTATGTTTATGTCTGTTGTGAGCTTGCAAGTACATTAAATGTACTGACCTAGCGTGTCATGCCAGATTTCAGGAAAAGCCTTGTTGGAGAGGAGTGCTGTCTGAGTCTAGATCGTGTCCACATCGGTGTCCCTGCACTATGGAGCTTTCGCTATGACATTGTTCCGCTGCTGCGTAGTTGTTATGATCGAGGCCCTTTTGTTCACTAAATAATGTACATATTGTTCAGCCGCACCGTGCGTGCCGCTTGGCCTTGCTACTTGTTGTAATGTAAACTTTGCTCCGCTAGTATCAATAAAGCGGTTGTTTTCTGTACCAAGATGTTGTGTGTTGCCAGAAGATATGATCTCTGGGCTGGCAATGCATGGTAAACCGGTTGCTCTGAGCCGGGGTGCCACACGGATACCTATCCGGCACGCCGAAGAAGGCTTCCGAAGAGTGGCCTTCCGAATGGTTCTATATTGACGACGTCGCTCTTCCCAACCCAGTCTGAATGGGCCTCCCCGAATTTTCAAGCGCTCCGTTGAAGAAACGCCACAGCTAGCCTCCTCGGAGCTTCGAGGAGGAGGATAGCGTAGAAGTCAGTCAGTTAATGGGCAAGATTAAGACGCTCACCTAGTCCGGATTCTCAATAATCGAGGTAATGGCGATCTCCATAGTGCGAGGGGTCCAACCACTCCAATACAGAGGGCTTCCCATTTGGCACTATAATGGGGAAGATGATGCCTCACGCTGCGGTCGGAAAGGTCCGAAAACCCACGCCGCTTTGGCCAAAATATTGGCCGAACTGTACAAAGGGGAGAAGGAGGAGTTCACTCGTCTCCAATGCCGAGATGGATTTTCCATGTATAATCCTCCTAGCTGGGTAAGCTTCGATCCCACCATTTTACTCCTCTCCCTGAATCATTTTTGGTGGACAGTAACCTATCCACTCGCTACAGGAATGGTGGAAGGCTATCGAGGGGATCCATAGCTCCGCCCCCATCCCGAGGGTCACAACTGGGACCTTGACCCTAGATTCGAAGAAGAACCGGACATATTTGTGGAGCTCGAGGATGGAGTATTCTATCAGACAAGCTACAATGGTACGGAATTACCCATCATCGCCGATTACCCCGGCCTCCTCCCTGCTTCGCATGTAAGTAATTTAAAACACACCTTCTTCGAAAGAGTTTCCTTACTATGCCTCACCCACCACACTATTTTGTGTTCCAAAGGGGAGGCGCTCAACGTCACAATGTGCACCAGAAGCGTCTTCAAGGAGAGCGGCGCCCGCGTCGAGCACATCTTCGAAGAGGAAGGCAAATGATAACACGGCAGAACCCTCGTCAAAGAGGTAAGGCTTTCTTTTCAAGAATACATCTTCTAATCGCCACATCAAATCATGATGCCATTCGCCGTATTCTATCAGGAAAAGTGTCCGCCGGACTATGTCCGGGAATCCTGCCGGTCGTGCCTCCACTAGTCAGGTTCCGGACCCTGCCCTAAGGACGGGGGCTGACACGGGAGTGGCGCCGAACTGTCCTTCCGCAGAGGATTCGGATGATATGTCCGTCACGAACTCTGAAGTGGAGAGCGCCATGAACCATCATCGTCGGAGGGCCGCTCTCCGTGACCCGACTTTTCGAAGGAGGCATTTGATGCCTTCAACTCGGCCCATGCGTACATCCGAGCTGCTCAGGATGGGCTTGCCAGAGCCACAGACCAGCATGTGAAAGATATGCGGGTAAGTGTAGATTTAATAATCATACACCAGTAGCCCCCGAGACTTAAAGTAGGTGATACGACTGATTTAAGGATCATTGTATAATCAGGCACTTATGGAGAAGAATAGCCTGCTGTCTCAAGAGCTGGAAAAATGTCAGACTCAACTAACTGTGGCTACCACCGAATTGGAAAAATCCAAGGGGGAACCACCTGGTAATGTTTCTCCCTACCGGGAAGAAGTATAATCATACATGAGTTATATTGACACTGTTGTGTTTCTGCTGACAGAAGCAGTAGAGCAATTGAGAGGGAAGCTAAAGGACGCCCAGGCTGGTGAACAAGAGGCCTAAAGGCAACATGCGGTAGGCGAGCGTGTGCTGAAGCGGGTCAGGGATGAGAGGAACAAGCTGGAAGACTCTCATACCCAACTAGGCAAAGAACTAAAATATGTTCGAGCCCAATTGGCTGAGGCCGTCAAGGAGAATAAGAGGCTACAAGGTGACATATTCAATATGCTTTTCAAACTTGCACTACAAAAAAAGACACATCCGTGACATTTTGGGCCGAACGAATTTTTTTTGTCATACTTATGACACTTCTATGACAATAATTATGACAAAACACGGTATCATCATAGATGTGGTGGGCTCCTACTTCTATGACAAAAAATCATGATAGAAAATGGGCTTTTCATCCTGGGCAGGCTGGAGACGTAGCTGCATGACATTCTTTGGGCCGTCCATGACGGAAAAAACCATGGTAGAAGCTAGGGCGCGGAAAATATCGGGGAGTCCCTGGTTATGGTGGGTGGTCGGGGGCCGAGCGATGCGCGTTCCTCTCGTATGTACGCGCGTGTGTGCGAGGCGTTGGGCTCTAACTGAACCCGAGCGATTGCACTGCAGGCTACATGTACTGAACCCGAGCGATTGATCGATGGCTATTAACTGAACCCGATCGAGTGATTCCTTTGCTACTGCTGCTAACTGAAGCCGATCGATGCTGCCTCTGGATGAACAGTGAGTGTTGCGGAGGGGGGGGGGAGTTGGATGAATAGTTCCCGATGGGGGTGGATGAACATGACCTCGTGGTGTTGCCTTTGGATGAACAGTACCCTGATCGATCGAGCCGGTTGGGGCTAGATGAACAGGACCCCGTGGAGGGCAGGATGAACAGGACCACCCCGTGGAGGGCAGGATGAACAGTAGACGGTGGAGGGCAGGATGAACAGTAGCCCGTGGAGGGGTGGTTGAACAGGAGCCCGTGGAGAGGGCTGGTTGAACAGTAGCCGGTGGAGTAGCGCGCGGTGGAGGCTGGATGAACAGGAGCCTGTGGATGAACAGTCGTAGATGGAGGCTGGAGGAGGTCGACGGTGGATGAACAGTAGCCTGTGCAGGCTAGAGGGGGTCGACGATGGAGATGAACAGTATCCCGCGGAGTACCGTTTTGCTGTACACCACACCCCTCCCGATGAACAGGACCCCCGTTTCGACCGTAGCGCTCCAACACAAGTCCGTTTCCTCTGTTTTGCGGTACGCGACATCCCTCCCGATCAACATGACCCCCGTTTCGACTGTAGGCGGTCCATTTCCTCCATTTTGCGGTACGCCAGACCCCTCCCGATGAACAGGATCCTATTTCGAACGTGGCCGGTCGAACATAAGGCCGTTTCCTCCGTTCTGCGGTACGCCAGGCCTCGTTTCCATCGGCTATTCTGTCCAAGCCCTCCCGATGAACATGATGACGCACTCCATTCCAACCCAGCCAGTTGGCTCCCCATGAACACGACGACAACGCTGTTTCTCCATTCCGACCCAGCCATGTACACGAGCCTTGGCCGTACGTATGCGTGAGTAGGCACTCGAGACCCTGCCCGTATGTACGTACGTGGCCGTATTTTCTTTCTTGCACAGTGACCGCTGTACGTACGTGTACATGCTACGTGCGCGCCTCTACTATGACACATGCGCGCCTCTACATTGACCAGTATGTACGTACACATTCGCGACCAGAATGACAATGCTAGGTACGCTTCGACCAGGTGGGTCCCGACTGTCAGGCACTTCCTTACCTACGAAGATGTAGCTGGTGGGTCCTAGCAGTCAGGGGGGCGAATCGTTTTTTTGCCCGGACACACTTCCTTGCGTGCAAAGATGTAGCTGGTGGGTCCCAGTAGTCAGGGGAGACGTTTTTTTGCGAAATACGGTGACCTGTCCGATGGGTCCCCGCTGTGAGGTGGAGGAATAATTATTTTGCACATAATAAGGAGGCACTTCCTTGCTACGGCCGTGGACCCAACTGTCAGCCTCTCCACGTACAGTCCATGTCCGATGGAAGCCATTCCTTTACCACATTGACCACACCGCGCCGAGAGCACCAGGGCGGTGGACGATGGCGAGGCCTGGGAAGGGGATGACACGGAGCCGGGGAAGACACGGCAGTGGATGCCCATGCATAGAGGAGTATGAGGGTTCACTTGTTCGCTCCGGTGTGAGGCTGCCGTCGCCGCAGAATAACAGGGGGTGTGGGTGAGTAGACGGATCGCCTGGTGATACGTCTCCAACGTATCTATAATTTTTGATTGTTCCATGCTATATTATCTTCTGTTTTGGACATTATTGGGCTTTATTATTCACTTTTATATTATTTTTGGGACTAACCTATTAACTGGAGTTTCGCAGAAAAAGAATATCAAACGGAGTCCAAACGGAATGAAATCTTCGGGAACGTGATTTTTGGAACGAACAAGATCTAGGAGACTTGGACCCTACGTCAAGCAACCAACAGGGAAGCCGCGAGGTAGGGGGGCGCACCTACCCCCCAGGCACGCCCTCCACCCTCATGTTGCTCCACCGATGTACTCCTTCCTCCTATATATACCTACGTACCCCCAAACGATCAGATACGGAGCCAAAACCCTAATTTCACCGCCGTAACTTTCTGTATCCACGAGATCCCATCTTGGAGCCTGTTCCGGAGCTCTGCCGGAGGGGGCATCGATCACGGAGGGCTTCTACATCAACACCATAGCCTCTCCGATGATGTGTGAGTAGTTTACCTCAGACCTTCAGGTCCATAGTTATTAGCTAGATGGCTTCTTCTCTCTTTTTGGATCTCAATACAATGTTCTCCCCCTCTCTCATGGAGATCTATTCGATGTAATCTTCTTTTGCGGTGTGTTTGTTGAGACCGATGAATTGTGGGTTTATGATCAAGTTTATCAATCAACAATATTTGAATCTTCTCTGAATTCTTTTATGTATGATTGGTTATCTTTGCAAGTCTCTTCGAATTATCAGTTTGGTTTGGCCTACTAGATTGATCTTTCTTGCAATGGGGGAAGTGCTTAGCTTTGGGTTCAATCTTGCAGTGTCCTTTCCCAGTGACAGTAGGGGCAGCAAGGCACGTATTGTATTGTTGCCATCGAGGATAACAAGATGGTTTTTTTTATCATATTGCATGAATTTATCCCTCTACATCATGTCATCTTGCTTAAAGCGTTACTCTGTTCTTATGAACTTAATACTCTAGATGCATGCTGGATAGCGGTCGATGTGTGGAGTAATAGTAGTAGATGCAGGCAGGAGTCGGTCTACTTGTCTCGGACATGATGCCTATATACATGATCATACCTAGATATTCTCATAACTATGCTCAATTCTGTCAATTGCTCAACAGTAATTTGTTCACCCACCGTAAAATACTTATGCTCTTGAGAGAAGCCACTAGTGAAACCTATGGCCCCTGGGTCTATCTTCATCATATTAATCTTCCAACACTTAGTTATTTCCGTTGCTTTTTTACATTGCCTTTTATTTTACTTTGCATCTTTATCATAAAAATACCAAAAATATTATCTTATTATATCTATCAGATCTCACTCTCGTAAGTGACAGTGTAGGGATTGACAACCCCTTATCGCGTTGGTTGCGAGGATTTATTTGTTTTGTGTAGGTGCGAGGGACAGGCGCGTAGCCTCCTACTGGATTGATACCTTGGTTCTCAAAAACTGAGGGAAATACTTATGCTACTTTGCTGCATCACCCTTTCCTCTTCAAGGGAAAACCAACGCAAGTGCTCAAGAGGTAGCACTTGGCCAGCGGTGGGAGTACTAGGGGGCGGTGAGGCCTTTGCCGCATCGCAGCCGGCCACGGGAGGTAGGAGCACGAGTGTCAGGACCCCAATTCCAAGTCACATCGATCTAGCCGGTAACACCTCATATCACTTTGCGGCCTCACGCACGGTATTCCCATGGGTGTTGCCTTACCATGGCCCGGGACCGTTTGCGCCTTTTGGCTCACGTATATGATAGTGTCGCTAGCATCCATATGACAGAGAACCCGGGCCGACATGACTAGTCATGAATCCAAAGTGGCACTAACTTATGGGGACAGGCATACATGAATCAACATCGAGCATGTCGGTCAGTAGCGTGCGAATCCGGGCTGTAGCACTGGGCTAACAGGACTCCGGTGAACCGGGCTATAGCAGGCTAGGCAAGACTCCAGATGTCACCGCGTGACATTTCCCCGAAGGGACAGACACATGAACAAAGAGAATCACATGCCGACCAGTCAAGTGTTCCGGAGAAGTAGTGCTAGGCTAGCAGGACTCTGATGAACCGGGCTGTAGCGGACTACTATGGCTCATGGAAGCACAAGACTACATTTCCCCATAAGAGAGTCTACCAAGGATAAACAACTAGGTTGTCGGATCCCACACATACCAAGAATTTCAATCATACACACAATATGCTCACTATGTTAAATACAACATGGCATCACAACAAGACTCTACGACTCATAGTATTTATTCATTAGGCTTCGAGGAGCGAGATATTACAAACATGGGTCTCATGACCCAACATTCAGAGCATACAAGTCAAAACACATGCGGAAGCTTAACATGTCTGAGTACAGACATCTACAAATGGAAAAGGCCGAGAAGCCTGCATATCTACCAGATCCTACCGAGGGCACAAGATCGTAGCTGAGGTATGAAGCTAAATGTCGAAGTCCACAAGGAACTACTAGCGAGACTGACGTCTCTCTGCAAAACATAAAATAGGAAAACGTGTGTACAAATGTACCCAACAAGACTTACATCAGAACTATCTACATATGCATCGGTAGCAACAAAGGGGGTGGTGGAGTTTAACTGCAGCAAGCCAGCTTTGACTCAGTGGCTAACCTGATCTACTACTGCAAATAACTCTTTGAGGCGGCGCACACGAGTCCACATACTCACCATATCAATACACCACTATGGATCCGCTCCCGTCTCCCTACGAGAACACCATCCATAGCACTCACGCTTATCTTGCGCATCTTAGAGTATCCACTTTCACTTGTCTATGAACGATGCAAGGGGTCCAAGTTTCCATATCCGAGGAATCCAGCTATTCGAATAGATAATGATAACTCTGCAGGGGTGTACTTCTTCACACACGCTCTCGCCACTTACCACCATGTACACGCCATGTACCTCGGCAACCTTCAAGCGGAAGCCTCGCGAGGGAGTCGGCCAGGACCTGACTAACCACACAAGTCTCTCGTCTAGGTTTATCGCCTATTCGGGTTCCATCCACAAGGAGATCCGGCCGGGGTGTTGCTCACGGCCCCAAACGATGTGAGCAGGGTTCCCATGCCCACCATCCAGGTGCCACTTGGTACACCGTGCCACTGTGCCTAGTCTGTCCCAATCCCACCTATACCGGGTGCCACTTGGTAGACTACTATCACTACATACAAACACCAGAAACTAGTTGCAACTCCTCGACAGAGATCAGGTTGATTAATAAGTCGAGAGAGCTTGGAGCGCCCAGAGCCCAATGTGTGGTAGTAACTGTTCATGGATCACAAACACAGAACTCAGTTCCTGAGGACGGCTGCAATGAGACAACCCACCATGTACTCCTACATGACCTCTCACCGCTACCTTTACCAAATCGTGTTCACCACTTAGCTCTGAACAGTAGGACATGTTGACAACTTTCCAATTCATCCCTGATGAATTAGACCTGACACAACTCTAAGCAATAGCAGGCATGACAAACAAGCATGAATGAGTAGGCACATCAGGGCTCAAACAAATCCTACTCATGCTAGTGGGTTTCATCTATTTATTGTGGCAATGACAGGTCATGCAGAGGAAAGGGGTTCAACTACCGCAGCATGTAGCAGTTGAATCGATGTTGTCCTAATGCAGTAAAAGAGAGCAGGAGCGAGAGAGTGGGATTGTATCGGAATGAACAAGGGGGTTTTTGCTTGCCTGACACTTCTGAAGAGGAACACACTCCATCGCTGTCATCGTTCTCATCGTCGGTACACGTCTACCGAGAGGGGACAAACACCGGCAACTGAGAAAGAACACAATCAATGCAATGCCACAATATGATGCATGATCATGACATATCAATATGCTGTGATTTGAGCTAATGCATCTAGCTATGATTTAAATGAAGTTGGTTTGGATACATGATTCAAATTCCAACTCCATATATGATTATTTAAATGCCCTTTATTTGTTTTGTCCAAAACAGAGCACAAACATTACTCAAACATGCATGGAAATGGTGCAGATGGATTCCTTGAATTTTTCTGATAATTTTTCATATATAATTTATTTCATTCTGAGCTACGGTTGATTTAATATGATTTTTAGAAGTTTTGGGTATTTTCTGAAAATAATAAATCATTTCTGATTTATTTCAAAATTCTAGAAAGTATTTACTGCATCAGCCTGACATCATGATGATGTCAGCAAGTCAACAGGGCTGGTTCGGGTCAAACCTGACGTATGGGGGCCACACATTAGCGACACAGGGCTAATCCCGGTCAAACCCAACGCTGACTGGGTTTGACTAGTCCCGGGGCCCACTGTCAGTGGCTGTGGGAGGTTTAAGCAGCGGGGTTAGTGCCTAATGGCCATGCCATGTTGGCGTGGTTATGCCGGCGATGACCCGACGCGGCGGCGATCGCCATCCGGCCGTTTCCAGCCACGGAAGCAAGCGGGGCTGGTCTCGTTGTAACGGGATGCGGCGCATCCAACGGTGGTGGTTGCAGGGGCTGGGGCGGCCGCAGACGACGGTGAGGAGCTCGACCGCGGTGGCCGGCGTTCGGGTGCGTGCGGGAGTGCGGCTGCGCTGTGCAAACGGGAGGGGCGAAGCACTGGAGATGCCCTACGTGGTGCAGCGAGTTTGTTGGACACGCGCCCGGGACCAAATGGTCACCGGAGCATCGGCGGCGGCGGGGTTCGGTCATCGGCGAAACGGCGACTACAGCGTGCAACCGAGAGAATGGAGAGGGGGAGGAGAAAGAGGAGCTCACGGTGATGCGACATGGTAGGTTAGCGGCCTCGGGGATGCTTTGGACGAGGCCAATTGACGGAGTCGATCTCCAGGCACCGGAGGTGAAGACGACGACGCTCCGGTCGACTGGGGCATCTTCTGGTCGCGTGCATCGGGTGTTGCTCCACGGGGTCATGGCGGAGCTTGGGGACGCGGAGAGGGAGCGAGGGAGTGGCTGTGGCCGTGGTGGAGCTCGTCGGTGGTGGCGGCGCGGTTC
>NC_041390.1:490921280-490929165 GCF_002162155.2 Triticum dicoccoides | reverse complement strand
GAGGAGGGGAGAGAGAGCAGCGAGTGAGGGAGAGGAGATAGGGGTCTCGGGGCGTCTCCGTGGCACGTCTGGAGGGGTCGGGGCTGCGCGCCTAAAGCAGGAGGTGGAGCCTCGGGCACGGGCGCGTCGACACGCCTCTGCCAGTAGGCAGAGGTTGAAGACAGCGGTGCCCCTAGTGGGCTGGGCCGCTAAGTGGACTGGCCATGTGGGCTGCCCAGGTGAGTACCACGTAAGGTTGCTCTGTTTTATTTTTCTGTTATGTTTTTTGTTGTTTAAAATTCTGCCACTGTTCAAAATTCAAAACAATTTCAAAACAGTAACAAAACCCTTTGAATAATTTTATGTTGCAGAATGGACATTTCCAAATGCACATAAAATGTTTCAAAGATATTTGAAATTATATTCTAGTTATATGAATATAACTCAAATTCAAATAGCTATTGATTTAAATTCAAAGTCCCAAAAATAAATCCTTAAAAATGTTCCTAAATTCTAGTTTGATATATAGCTCTTGCCAAAATTCTCAAACATTGCAAAAGGACATCTTGGAAACAAAGAATGAGATTTCCAGGGTTCTTTGCCCTTCTTTTATTTAAGTTTTTGAGGCTTCCACTTTCCTCAATTCCAAGTTTCAGAATTTTAGACATGATGCATGAGTGCTCTATGATGCAACTAATACAAGCAATAATCTAGGGCTGTGACAACTCACCCCCACTAAACAATAATCTCGTCCCGAGATTCAAGGCGTGAGGTAAGAAGATAGCGGGGACACAAAGCTAACACGATCTTCTCGATCCAACTGCCCTTCTCAGACATGTTGATCCGCTACATCATATTGATTTTGACATCCTTTCCTTCGAGAACTTCATCCAACATGGTGACAAGAGAGCAGGACAACCTCACAAGAATGGATCATCGATCTTAAAGAACACAAGATCAACTCACGGAATGAGACGTAGAAACATTTCTTGAGCTGAGACACAAGACACACATCGGGAGGGATGGAAGAAATAGATGACAGAGGTTCAATTTTGTAGGCAACAATTCCATGCTGGAGTAGGATGGTGCATGGTTTCAAAGTAGCGAGGAGATTGATTGCCATGATTCCACAACGGGGCACCTTGGGGGAGGTGACTCGTAAAATTATTACCTTAAGTGGCAAAAAGAATTACTTTTCATCCATAGATCAGTGAAACTCTTCATACCAGCCAGAGGCAAATCAAAATTGATAGTTTGAAAGAATTCGAGAGGATGACATACTCAGTTTGGAAAGGACACTACGGTTATAGAACAACTCGGCAAATGGAAGGCACATTCCAGTTGATACCAAGGATATAACCTAGTGACTGAGCGTTCTTTCAAGAACTTGAGCATTTACATATTCATCAAGGTTTTACCAACATCTATGCCAAGATCCTGATGACACCTCGTACTATCATGATGAATAACGATGGAGGATGCAGGTGCATAGGAGGACAACACTTTCTCAGATTTTACCTAAGCGAGGCCAAGGAAACGAAATCTGGATGATCGACCGAGAGACATTTAGCACTCCGCCTCTAATGTTCTCCTTGATGTTCTAGCTAGCATTGTCATTCTAAAAAGCTCAACATGGCCATCAAGTAAAGGTCGAACTTCGGGAGGTCAAGAATCCATAAGGAAAACTACAGAAGTAAATCCTACGAAATCCCTATGGGGAGGTAGCCAACTTTCTCAATCAAGATACTACAATAATCGGTCATCTGGCTGGGTGTGTTGGCCACGACATCCACTTACCGGTTACAGAGAGACCATTAGTATAGTTCTTGAGAAATGTTCCAACCATCACATCTGCCTGAGATTCAGATCTGGTTGGCGCCAGGATATCCAGACTCAGCATGTCTGAAAGTGAAAGGTTGCAACACAAATCGACGAGATGACGTTGCAAGATTCTCGGGAAATGAACTACAATAGCAAGCTCCAGAACATGAGCTGGTTCTGCTACACACATGTGAACATGCTATCCAAGACAAGCATGACCACATAGTAGTCTGATAATAAAACACTACCGAGTTCTGGTAGGGAACCATCATTGAGGATATCGAAGTCCTTCTATAAGCCCGGGTTAGCTCTTTGGAAGGAGCTTCTTCTCCTTGAACAATTCAATCAGTGGCTTGGTGTGCTAGGGAATACATATGGGATGAAGATGATCAGTCTATCAGACCACAGAATACTTCGCACATGCATGACTGACTTGGGATGATTCCAGCGGAAGCAAAAACAAACTTTCTTGAATTCCCGACGGCAACTTACATCAAGTGCACGTGAATTAGAGGAAGTATCTTCTTTCATCCATATACCTCATGAATGGGACACGAGGGCAACGCTTACATAGTTTCCAACACTAGCTTAATGTTCAACATAAATCATGGAAAGGATAACGATATTGTCGATGGGCTCAACAACAATTCATCCATGTTTCCATATAAATGGAATCCCACAACTATGTGAACAAGATGATAACATTAGTCAAACCCAAAGGATATAATGATGTATGCTCGAGGAAACAACCATGGGTAAGACAGCATTACGATCATCGTTGGTTCTGATTTGATTTGACGATAGCCCACA
Organism: Triticum dicoccoides; assembly: GCF_002162155.2. Classification (NCBI taxonomy): domain Eukaryota; kingdom Viridiplantae; phylum Streptophyta; class Magnoliopsida; order Poales; family Poaceae; genus Triticum; species Triticum dicoccoides. The sequence goes on along the minus strand of NC_041390.1, from coordinate 490,926,555 downwards.
CTCAAATCCAAATTTGGACAAGACAATAGATCCAACAGTTGACCACGAGGAACAATCGATGAAAATATCATCTTTCTTCAACACACACAACACAAAGACATCCCGTTAAATGAACTAAGTTAGGCAAGCTTTTATCTTCCAAATCTCCAAGTTGCTGTTCAGCTTAACCAACTAGCTCAGGGGTATCCAACACAGATTCTTGGAGAAGGGGTGATTTATAAGAAAACCAACTTGATCACAAACTCAACATAGCGGTCAGGTGACAACCTGGTAACACTTCCGAGAAGATATTCAGAAAATCATGAACCACCGATATGTTACTAAGCTCGAGATCAATCTTGCTTTTCAGGGCAAGATGATGTGATCAAATAAGAAAGGGATTGATACAATCCTAACTCTTGATTGAAGGATGCACCGGGAAATATGGACAAGGTAGCACCATCGACCATAGGGTGATGATTCAATAATCAACACGATAAGAATGAGGTTATTGTCCATTCAACTACCAAGCAACGAAGTTGCTAGGAGTATAGATTTCACACATCATGATTCACCTGTCGGCATTCTAGTTACAATAACACGGAACCGAGGAATGGATAATGATGTCGAGAAGTATCACTGTATCAAGAGTTCATAGGATGGTGTGCAATTCCCATGATAATATTAATATAAAGATGGAATACTCCAAGGTAGAACAGAACAAAAGCTGGATTAATATTTGATCTGCGGAATACAACTACTTTGACCCAATCCCAGAAATGGACGAGGTACTGGAGTTTGTTTCTCCTAATCATTCTAAAATAGAACGCCTTGACGTACCACAAGAATAATAGGCATCGATGAACACGATTGCACACATACTCTTGACTATCAACTGATAGATGATGGTCGGAATACAACTGAAAATGGACAACTCAAGGAGCATATAACTTTCTGAGTTGTGGACGCATGGATTAGTTTGTCGGACAAGTTCAACATATTTCTTCCAGATAACCCATGCAGAAGAAGAAGGACTGGCAGATTCACAATTTGAATGGAGAACTCGTCAAGAGCACTCTGGTTGTGATCTTTCGGTTCAAGTGAACTTCTGCCGTAAGCAGTTCATGGTATTTGGAAGAAGGATAATACCACGGACCTCGAGGACTATCGCAAAGGTTACTAATATCCTAAAGGAACTAGCAAACACTATCAACATGAAGTAATTAGGGTGAATCTCGGGTTCAAGAACCCAGGAATAGAATGCCTACTAACTAAATGGCATCACGGGATGCTTTCAAGAATGACAGCCAGAATTATCACACCGGGAACACAAAACATGGCTAGGTTACTGGGTTGTTCTCTAAGACACCTAGGGTCATAATAATAGCTTCAACATATACGTCGAGGCAATGGAGTACCTCAACACACCGATTCGTGTGCTTAATCTGGCCCAAAAGGACATCGGGAACACGGAGGAAAGATTTGCAAGTGCATCAGATTACTTAGAAACCTAGGATGACTCGGACAACATAACGACTGTAATTTCTCAAAAAGATTTGAGACAACCTGCAAAAATGGTGGTATAGCCACTCAACATCACAAACTCAAGGTTCTAAGGCCAGCTATGAACATATGGAAGTAGTAGGAACTGAACTGAGGCTTGAACTAAACAATCCTAGGCAACTACGGTTTAGTAACACGTCATCCTGAGAGATAGAAGAGAAGCCTAGTTCTTAACCCCGTAGAAAAGATAAGATGACTCAGATAGAAGGTCATGAGGATAAGGAGTAAAAAGAGCCTTACGTTCCCATCCACAATCAATTCCCTTATATAACTAAAGCATTTCTAGACACGACTTCCACCAGCTTGGCTTGGTAATCCTACAGGTAGTTAGGCTCTGATACCAAAGCTGTCAGGACCCCGATTCCAAGTCACATCGATCTAGCCGGTAACACCTCATATCACTTTGCGGCCTCACACACGATATTCCCACGGGTGTCACCTTACCATGGCCCGGGACCGTTTGTGCCTTTTGGCTCACATATATGATAGTGTCGCTAGCATCCATATGACAGAGAACCCGGGCTGACATGACTAGTCATGAACCCAAAGTGGCACTAACTTACGGGGACAAGCATACATGAATCAACATCGAGCATGTCGGTCAGCAGCGTGCGAATCCGGGCTGTAGCACTGGGCTAACAGGACTCCGGTGAACCGGGCTGTAGCAGGCTAGGCAGGACTCCAGATGTCACCGCGTGACATTTCCCTGAAGGGATAGACACAGGAACGAAGTGAATCACATGCTGGCCAGTCAAGTGTTCCGGAGCAGTAGTGCTAGGCTAGCAGGACTCCGATGAACCGGGCTGTAACGGACTACTATGGCTCATGGAAGCACAAGACTACATTTCCCCATAAGAGAGGCTACCAAGGATAAACAACTAGGTTGTCGGATCCCACACATACCAAGCATTTCAATCATACACATAATATGCTCAATATGTGCAATACAACATGGCATCACAACAAGACTCTATGACTCAGAGTATTTATTCATTAGGCTCCAAGGAGCGAGATATTACAAACATGGGTCTCATGACCCAACATTTAGAGCATACAAGTCAAAGCACATGCGGAAGCTTAACATGTCTGAGTACAGACGTCTACAAATGGAAAAGGCCGAGAAGCCTGCATATCTACCAGATCCTGTCGAGGGCATAAGATCGTAGCTGAGGTATCAAGCTAAACGTCGAAGTCCACACGGAACTACTAACGAGACTGACGTCTCTCTGCAAAACATAAAATAGGCAAACGTGAGTACAAATGTACCCAGCAAGACTTACATCAGAACTATCTACATATGCATCGGTAGCAACAAAGGGGGTGGTGGAGTTTAACTGCAGCAAGCCAGCTTTGACTCAGTGGCTAACCTGATCTACTACTGCAAATAACTCTTCGAGGCGGCGCACACGAGTCCACATATTCACCATATTAATACACCACTATGGATACACTCCCGTCTCCCTACGAGAACGCCATCCATAGCACTCACGCTTATCTTGCGCATTTTAGAGTATCCACTTTCACTTGTCTATGAATGATGCAAGGGGTCCAAGTTTCCATATCCGAGGAATCTGTCTATTCGAATAGATAATGATAACCCTGCAGGGGTGTACTTCTTCACATACGCTCTCGCCACTTACCACCATGTACACGTCGTGTACCTTGGCAACCTTCAAGTGGAAGCCTGACGAGGGAGTCGGCCACGACCTGACTAACCACACAAGTCTCTCATCCAGTTTTATCGCCTATTCGGTCTCCATCCGCAAGGAGATCCAGCCGGGGTGTCGCTCACGGCCCCAAACGATGTGAGCAGGGTTCCCAAGCCCACCATCCGGGTGCCACTTGGTACACCGTGCCACTGTGCCTAGTCTGTCCCAAGCCCACCTATACCGGGTGCCACTTGGTAGACTACTAACACTACCTACAAACACCAGAAACTAGTTGCAACTCCTGGATAGAGATCAGGTTGATTAATAATTCGAGAGAGCTTGGAGCACCCAGAGCCCAATGTGGTAGTAACTGTTCATGGATCACAAACACAGAACTCAGTTCCTGAGGACGGCTACAATGAGACAACCCACCATGTAGTCCTACATGGCCTCTCACCGCTACCTTTACTAAATCGTGTTCACCACTTAGCTCTCAACAATAAGACATGTTCACAACTTTCCAATTCGTCCCCGATGAATTAGACCTGACACAACTCTAAGCAATAGCAGGCATGACAAATAAGCATGAATGAGTAGGCACATCAGGGCTCAAACAAATCCTATTCATGCTAGTGGGTTTCATCTATTTACTGTGGCAATGACAGGTCATGCAGAGGAAAGGGGTTCAACTACCGCAGCATGTAACAGTTGAATCGATGTTGTCCTAATGCAGTAAAAGAGAGAAGGACCGAGAGAGTGGGATTGTATTGGAATGAACAAGTGGGTTTTGATTGCCTGACACTTCTGAAGAGGAACACAGTTCAACGGTGTCATCATTCTCATCATCGGTACATGTCTACCGAGAGGGGACAAACATCGGCAACTGAGAAAGAACACAATCAATGCAATGGCACAATATGATGCATGATCATGACATAGCAATATGCTCTGATTTGAGCTAATGCATCTAGCTATGATTTAAATTAAGTTGGCTTGGATACATGATTCAAATTCCAACTCCATATATGATTATTTAAATGCCCTTTATTTGTTTTGTCCAAAACAGAGGACAAACATTTCTCAAACATGCATGGAAATGGTACAGATGGACTCCTTGAATTGTTCTGATAATTTTTCATATATAATTTATTTCATTCTGAGCTACGGTTGATTTAATATGATTTTTAGAAGTTTTGGGTATTTTCTGAAAATAATAAATCATTTCTGATTTATTTCAAAATTCCAGAAAGTATTTACTGCGTCAGCCCGATGTCATGATGATGTCAGCAAGTCAACAGGGCTGTTCCGAGTCAAACCTGATGTGTGGGGGCCACACGTCAGCGGCACAGGGGTAATCCTGGTCAAACCCAGCGCTGACTAGGTTTGACCAGGCCTGGGGCCCACTGTTAGTGGCTGTGGGAGGTTTAAGCAGCGGGGTTAGCGCCTAATGGCCATGCCACGTTGGCGTGGTTATGCCGGTGATGACACTACGCGGCGGCGACCGCCGTCCGCCCGTTTCCGGCCACGGAAGCAAGCGGGGCTGGTCTCGTTGGAACGGCCGTGATGCGGCGCGTCCAACGGTGGTGGTTGCAGGGGCTGGGGCGGCCGGAGACGACGGGAGGAGCTCGGCCGCGGCGGCCGGCGTTCGGGTGTGCGCGGGAGTGCGGCTGCACTATGCAAACGGGCGGGGCGAAGCACTGGAGATGCCCTACGCGGTGCAGCGAGTTCGTTGGACACGCGCCCGGGACCAAATGGTCACCAGAGCGTCGGCGGCGGCGGGGTTCGGTCATCGGCGAAACGGCGACTACGGCATGCAACCGAGAGAACGGAGAGGGGAGGAAAAAGAGGAGCTCACGACGATGCGGCAGGGTAGGTTAGCGGCCTCGGGGACGCTCTGGACGAGGCGAATTGACGGAGTCGATCTCCGGGCACCGGAGGTGAAGACGATGATGCTCCGGTCGATTGGGGCCTCTTCTGGTCGCGTGCGCGGGTGTGTTGCTCAACGGGGTTGTGGCGGCGCTCGAGGACACGGGGAGGGAGCGAGGGAGTGGCTGTGGCCATGGTGGAGCTCGTCAATGGTGGCA
>NC_041390.1:490913191-490921087 GCF_002162155.2 Triticum dicoccoides | reverse complement strand
GTGAGGGAGAGGAGAGAGGGGTCTCGGGGCGTCTCCGTGGCACGTCTGGAGGGGTCGGGGCTGCGCGGCTGAAGCAGGAGGTGGAGGCTCGGGCACGGGCGCGTCGACACGCCTCTGCCAGTAGGCAGAGGTTGAAGACAGCGGTGCCCCTGGTGGGCTGGGCCGCCAAGTGGACTGGCCATGTGGGCTGCCCACGTGAGTGCCAGGTAAGGGTGCTCTGTTTTATTTTTCTGTTATGTTTTCTGTTGTTTAATATTCTGCCACTGTTCAAAATTCAAAACAATTTCAAAAGAGTGACAAAACCCTTTGAATAATTTTACATTGTAGAATGGACATTTCCAAATGCACATAAAATGTTTCAAAGATATTTGAAATTATATTCTGGTTATATGAAAATAACTCAAATTCAAATAGCTATTGATTTAAATTCAGAGTCCCAAAAATAAAGCCTTAAAAATGTTCCTAAATTCTGGTTTGATATATAGCTCTTGCTAAAATTCTCAAACATTGCAAAAGGATATCTTGGAAACAAAGAATGAGATTTCCAGGGTTTTTTGCCATTTATTTAAGTTTTTGAGGCTTCCACTTTCCTCAATTCCAAGTTTCAGAATTCTAGACATGATGCATGAGTGCTCTATGATGCAACTAATACAAGCAATAATCTAGGGCTGTGACAACGAGCCACGACCGGTGCTGGTTTGGGCGGCTGGAGTAAGAAGACCAGAGGTTGAAGAAGCACTACGGCCGTTGGATGGACATCGTACGGTCAGTGGAGCTAGAATCATGCATATTGACTAAGTTGAAAAGGCCCTCCGTCCCCGTCAACTTAGTAGGCCCACAAGTCAGCCTACCAGTATACTGGGTCCCAGCTAGCAGGGGGAGTATTCATTTTTTGTGCGTAATAAGTAGGCACTTCCTTGCGTGCGAAGATATAGTTGGTGGGTCCGAGCTGTCAGCGGCGGTAACATTTTTTCACGAAATACAGAGGCCCTTTCCGTGGGTCCCAGATGTCAGGTGGAGGAATCATTATTTTGCGCGTAATAAGGAGGCATTTCCTTGCGTGCGGCCGTGACCCAGCTATCAGCCTCTTCTCGTACAGTCCACTTCAGATGCATGTCGATCGTTAACCACGTTGACAAGGCCGCGCCGAGAGCACCAGGGCGGTGGACGACGCTGAGGCCTAGGAAGGGAACGACACGGAGCCAAGGAAGACTCGGTAGTTGTTTCCCACACGGAGGGGAGTACGACTGTATGAGGGTTTACTGGTTCGTCTGCCGTCGTCGGAGAATAACAGCAGGTGTGGGTGAGTAGAGGGATGGCTAGGCCAGCGATGGGAGTACGGTGGGGCGGTGAGGCCTGCGCGACAGCACAGCCGGCCGCGGGAAGGAGAGAGCAGGCAGTCCCGGCGGCGCTTGTTTGAGCGGCTGGAGCAGAAAGAGAAGAGATTGAAGAAGCACGACGGCCGTTGGATGGACATCCAACAGTCACTGCTTGTGCGTCAACCTTTTTTAGGAAAGCCTCAAATCTGTGGAAAACATCATACAGCCCATCTGCAATTATTTCTAATAATTTACAGCCCATTTGCTAATTCTTAAGGTTTGTTTTGGAGCCCATATTCTTTTTGTTAGCATTACAGCCCATATTGTGGCCACGGTTAAAAAATTATACGAAATTTTGCATATTTTGGTGCGGTCCGAACTGTTTTTAATCCCGAAATTTCGAGTCATGTTCAAACTGATTTTAAAAATAAATATATATCAATATAAAATCCAATAAATTGTCCACGCATAAAAATCAATGCAATTTAAAATCTCGAAATTAAAAAAGGAAATTTGAAACTAATTGCTGTTTTGATGTGTTTTAAAAATGTACAACCCATTTCTCATTACTAATAGGCCATTTTCTCGGCCAGCTGAATGAAAGCTCTCCTCGTCTTGAAAGATTTGCAGCCCAACAAGCCTGACAAAGTGACTTACTTGGCAAATCACAAAAAAACTGGGCTGTGGCCGTGGACCCAGCTGTCAGCCTCCCATGTATAGTACTCTTCTGATGGAAGTCGGTTGTTGACCACATTGACCATGCCGCGCCGAGAGCACCAAGGCTGTGGACGACGACGAGGCCTAGGAAGGGGACAACGCGGAGCCGAGGAAGATGCGGCAGTGGATGTCCCCGCGGAGAGGAGTATGAGGGCTCACTGGTTCGGCTGCGGTGTGAGTCTGCCATCCCCGCAGGGCCTATCTAGCGGTGGGAGTAGTAGGGGGCGATGAGGCCTCAACGGCAGCACAACTGGCCACTGGAGGAAGGAGCAGGCGGTCTCGCCGGCGCTGGTTTGGGCGGCTGGTGCAAGAAGAGCATCGATTGAAGAAGCAGCAGGACCGTTCGATCCAAATCCAACGGTTACTGCTGCTAGAATCGTTTGTTGACTAAGTTGACAAGCCCTGCATACGTGTCAATTTAGTAGGCCCACAGGTCAGCCTCCCAACCGGTGCGCCCCAGATGTCAGTGGGAGGAATCATTTTTTTCACGTAATAAGGAGGCAGTTGATTGCATGCGGCCAGGCCAGCGGAGGGAGTAGGGTGGGATGGGGAAGCCTGCGCGGCATCACAGCGGGCCACAAGAGGAGGGAGCAGGCAGTCCCGCCGACACTAGTTTAGGCGGCTGGAGCAGGAAGATCAGAGATTGAAGAAGCACGTCGGCCGTTGGATGGACATCCAACAGTCACTGCTGCTAGAATCGTGTGTTGACTGACAAAGCCTTGCGTAAACAAGTCAGCCTCGAAATCTGTGGCGTGTACAACCCATTTGCTATTATTTTTATAATTTTTACTCATTTTCTATTTCATATGGAATTTATTGCAGCCCGTTTTCCATTTTTAGAATTGCTGCCCCATTTTCTGGTCAGTACCAGGGTTAAAAAAATTAACTAAACATGTGAGAAATTTTGAAAATTCACAATTTTTTGCTGGGGAACAAAATATTCTTAATCCAAAAATTAGTAGCCATACTAAAACAAATTTAAAAATAAATTAGTACTATGTCATGTTAAATCCAATGAAATACATATAAGATATCAGTGAAGAACAAAAACAAAAAAAGAAACTAATATCCCATTTGCTATAATTTTTTTGGAATTTTCAACCCCTTTTGATATTACTTTTAACAGTCACTGACCATTCTCTTTGGCCAGGCCGGAATGCATCCCTCCTCGTCTTGAAAGATTTGCAGCCCAGTAAGTCGGAGAAAACAAATAGGCCTAGCTTGGGTATTCTTCAAAAAGAAATACTGGGCTACCTATTTTCCCGAAGAAAAAACTGCTGGGCTGGCCATGTTGTTAGATGAGCCACAGAGACCGCACAACCCAGTTTATAGCCTGCTCCTCCGAATTACTACCAAAAAAAGTTGTGCAATTCTGTCATTAATTGACTATACATTGAAAGTGATGTGGGTCCCAGATATCAGCAGGGTGGATTAGAGTAAAAAAATGAGGGGTTCATCTGAGTAGTAAAAGAGGCGCTTGCTTGTGTTCGGGAGTGGATCTGGTGGGTCCGTACTGCCATACTCACAACTACAGTCCTCTCCCGATTCACTATGTTGACAGGGACCATTTCGAAAAAAACTATGTTGACAGGGCCGGACAGCGGCGCCGCGGCGAGTGCACCAAGGCGGAGGATAAAATGCTGTCGCCAATGTGCTGGGCTGGGTTGGACATTCTTATTGAAAAATAAAAATGGACCGGATCTATTTACAACGTTGACTACGATTTGGATGGGTCTGCTGGTTGCAGGAAGAAAATGCTGGGAGAAAGAAGACTGGTCGCTATCTTTGCCGAAGAATAATATCGACTGAATGTAACGACACTATCATACGAAATAATATCCTCCTATTAAATCATGAATTTAAAGAACTGGTGCATGAGTATTTAGTTTTATTTATTTACTTATTTATGTTTAGGGGACCATGAGCATGTACCTGGGCCGGATTCATGTGAGAGTCTCCCTTCCAGTTAATTATGGGCTTCTCTATTGGGCCTTCATCAGTGGGCTGCATGTTATCAACAAGTGGAAAATGTGTTCCATACAAAAAATAGTATGCGCTACGTACGATAGGGGGCACTAAAGGATCGAACCATGCAACGACTTCCAAAACATTGTGTTTGTCGTTCTAACAACACATTTATTCAACCAACAGGCAAAATATACTACTGATTGTACATTGAAAATAGCAGCAACATCAACCAGGGCTGGGGGTGCAACAGAAGCAGTAAGCAGGCCAGAAGAGTGAAGACGCAAATCTCTCTTCCAAACCAGACATCAACCATCATTACAAAAGGGCTACCAAAAAAACAAGTGTATGCATCAAACTAAATAAAGATCCTACTATACCAAGTGTACGCATCTAACTAACTGTCTCAGTTAGACGTTACTATTTATTAAGCTGTGGAGATTGGCTGACGGCTTGAACTAGATGGGTGCCTGATGGGGGAAACTCCAGCCAGCAGGTCAAAGTCTGATACTTGGGTTTCAAAAAAAGTCTGATACTTGCGATCCTCTCTCCTACTTTGGGCCGCAGAGCGTGGCGACACATATCAGGGTATGGTGCATGCAGAGACGCATGGTATGGTGTGTACACACAGCTTTGCCTGATGAACGAAACCGCGCTGCCATCATGATCCTTGCCGTCGGTTATCTCCTGGTTAATCGGATAATTCAGTCTGACAAACAGAGAGCGTGTACCAAGGCTACTTACCAACCTCCAGTTAAAAATTCCTGGAGGCCCAGAGAAGCTGGGATCCTGCTCAAAGACCTTGCAGTGACTGTGATTGTATTCCGCGAAACAACACGTCCGGCAAATTTCCTCCCGCGGGCCGGAGTAGGTTTCTCGGTTTGCATGCGGGTTTAACGGAGGGGTTTGATGGAGGCAAGGAGGCGTGTTCAGCCGGGCATGTAGTGGACGGCGCAGTACTATTCGATTTGACAACTACAACTAGTATATTATAAAAAACAAAGAAGAGTAGTAGAGATAGAGACAAGAATAGAGACTAGGGAGGAGCACCATCTACTGCTTCGTGGGCTACTCCTATGCTCCATTCGGCGGCCGCAACGTCCCCTACAGCCACTCCCTCCTGCGCTCCATTCGGCGGGCGCTATTGAAATTTGGGGAGCGCACTCTCGCGACTGCTAGCAGCGACGACTTCACCGATGATGACTTCTTCCCCGACCTCGGCAACCTCTTCCTCAACGACATGGGCGACAACCTCAACGCCAATGGTGCTGCTCCCGTTGCACCGTATGTGTTTCTCCTTCCTGTTCAAAATTGTGGTAGAATTCATGTTTCTAGTCCGTGTCCTAGGTTCGATCTGTTCATCTACTATGCTAGTCCGGATGATTAGTTTAATCTCTGTTATAGCCGTCATGATTTATTTTGTAGTAAATCTCGTAGTAACTTGCTCATATATTCAACTGGCGGAACGTCCCCTACAGCCACTCCCGTTTCAAGGACGCCCTGGTCGATGCCTCCAAGGAGCCCTTCGTCTACTGCTATGAGTGCCCGGTGCCGTTTTGGGGCTCACCGGCGGACATCGTGCATCACCTGACGCAGGCGTGCGGCGATCACTACTGGCCCTTGGCGAAGAACATCAAGTACATGATGTGCTACCCGTTCACCGTACCGGAGTCGCTAGAGGATCAGTGTCGGCATCCTGGGAATAGGGGTCCCCAGACTTTCCTGCCTGTTGCCCACGGCGTGGCTGGGCTGGCAGGTCTGTATGGACCATCTTCATCTACAAGGCATTCAAGACCCCTGCGAGGGGCCAAGCCTCGCGGGGCGGACGATGCAAGACCTCCTCAGGAGCGGCCTCGCCAGGAAGGCTCACGAGGGGCGGAGAGATCAAGGCAGGGCAAACCTCGCGAGGTCCTCGTGAGGTGAGCCATGACGATCGAGGCCAGGCGGGCGCCAGCGCATGCAGTGTCCTTGTTTCCTCTTTGGTGCCAAGGGGGCAAGCGCAGACGCGGAGTACCGAGGCATCAAGCAAAGGTTTCCATATTGGTGCAACGAGACCAAGACCAGAATGACGGCAGGACGGAGGTCACCATGGAGCCCAAGGCGGCGTCATCACCAGAGCCTTTGGCAGGCGAAGACCACCTTTTGTCAGGATAACTTGTACTAGCTGTCCCCTTTCGAATCAGCTATTGTTGGCTCCCTTCCCGCTCAATATTTGGTGAGAGGACCAGTGCCTATATAAGTAGAACTAGACATCACAGTGAAAAGAGGAAAAGAGGGAAAAGAGAGAGAGAGAGAGAGAGAGAGAGAGAGAGAGAGAGAGAGACCTAAGCAGATCCAAGATCATCTCACCCACACAAGTTCACCGAGCACAAGAACACCTCAACCTCCGGAGGCTGTCCTTCCCCTTGTAACTGTTCTTCATCAGCCCAAGAGGCAATCCAGCACCACCACACTGGAGTAGGGTATTACACCACAACGGTGGCCCGAACCAGTATAAATCTTGTGTCTTTCTGTGTTGTGAGTTTGTTGATCTCTTCTACGTGATCTTAGAGAGCTAGGGCATGGATCGATAGCGAGAAAACCTTCGCGCGCACTCCAGTATTCGAACCTCAAGGGTCTGCCGGAACCCGTGATCCGCCTCCTACAAGAGACACAGGGTTTATACTGGTTCGGGCCACCATTGTGGTGTAATACCCTACTCTAGTGTGTGGTGTGGTGGATTGCCTCTTGGGCTGATGATGATGAACAATACAAGGAAGAACAGCCTCGCGAGGGTCTATTCTTGGCTGGGGGGATGAACTGCTAGGAGAAGTTCAGTCACCCTTCCCTCTCTTCTTTCCCTCTCTCTCTGATCCTTTTATCTTTCTCTTCTCCCCCTCCTTGCGGGTGGCCGGTCCTATTTATAGAGGCCCTGGTCCTCTTCCCAAATATCGAGCGGGAAGGGAGCCAACAATGGCGGGCTAATTTGAAGGGGGACAGGTAGTATCAGCTATCCTGACAAAAGTAGTCTTTGCCTGCGCAAAGCTCTGGTGATGACGCCGTCTTGGGCTCCACGATGACCTCCGTCTCGTAGTCCTCCTGGTCTTGGTCTCGTTGCACCGAAATGGCAACCTTTTCCTGATGCCTCGGTACTCCGTGGCTGCGCTTGCCCCCTTTGCACCAAAGAGGAAAGGAGGACACTGCGTGGGCTGGCACCCGCCTGGCGCCCTTGGTCGTCATGGCTTGCGTCACGGGCGCCTCGTGAGGTACCCCACCTTGGTCTCTCCGCCTCCTCGTGAGCCAGCCTGACAAGGCCGTGCCTGAGGAAGCTCCGTGTTGTCCGCCCCGCGAGGCTTGTCCCCTCGCGAGGGTCTTGGTTTTGTGTTGGTGAAGATGGGCCGCGCTGGGCCCCCCTTTGAGCCACACCGCAGGCCGCAGGCAGGCAAGTCTGGGGACCCCCGTTCCCAGAACGCCGACAGTAGCCCCCGGGCCCAAGGCGCGCCCGGACTTGGCTATGTAGGGAGGCGGAAGGGCAAGAGCCAAGCGCCGCGGGCCCTAACAGCCTGCGGCCTTGGGCACCGCGTGGTGGTTGATTGGACGTGGGCGTCTCCACTTCCCCATGGCGCCTTGGCAACTGCACGGATTTGACAAGTCCCTGCATGCAAAGCGGGTCATAATTACCTGCGATCGTGGGGGCCGTCGGTTGGCCCTCGCCAGCTATAAGTACTGATCGGCGCGTGCGCTTCTAGTTTATCTCCCCTTGCTCCTCCTTCTTCTTCATGGCCCCGTCGAGGAGGTTCTCGGCCGCAGAGAAAGGGAAGGCTCACCAGGTTGAGCCCGCCTCTCCCCCGCCCAAGCGCGGCCGAGGGCGCCCTCGCAAACATCCTGTGGCCACCACGGCAGCTCCCCGCGGCCG
>NC_041390.1:490854964-490913066 GCF_002162155.2 Triticum dicoccoides | reverse complement strand
TTTCGTGTTGCTGAGTTACTGCCGGAGTTCGTTGTGTGGTCGGCAGAGCCGACTAGAACCCGGCTTCCACTTCCTCACTTCCTCCTTGGCGAGCTCCCGGCCGGTGCCCCGGGCGGCCTCTGGCTTCAGGCCGACGGCTGCTGCAGCCGGGCCTCATGGGTTTCACTGGAGGTCTCTGCAGCCGGGAGGCTGGCCCTGGCCCGCGGTTGGCAGACGTTTGCCCGCGCGCGTGGCCTGGGCCGTCGGTGTACCCCGCACTTCAAGTTTGACGGCGATGCCACCTTCTACGTGAGGGTGTTTGGGGAAGATGGTCGCCGCGCAGGGTGCTGCCCCGAGGACGATGACCGCGGCCGGGCACCCAGCTCCGGCGACGATGGAGAAGACAGCGCTCGTGTGACCGGCGGCGCTCAGGGTTCCCCAAGCTTCTCCGGTTCTTCTTCAGGCGGCGACTCCTCTAGCGGTGGCCGCGGTCAGCCTCCACGCCGTCGTATCTGCTTGGGAGGTGGTAGCGCGTCCGCCCGCTGTCGCACCCCGGTGAAGCATGAGAGGGAGTCTGCCTGAGCCTCGGAGGCAGCTCGAGCCTTCCCTGCAGGCCGGTGTGAGGCGAGCCGCGCCTGATTTTTTCTTTTCTTTTCCTTTTCCCTGCGCAAAAAGACAGGAGTGTGGAGCCCCGCGGGGGCGTGTTTGGGTTATTGCTGTCAATCACCCTTTTGCTTCCGTTATCATATATTTCGGCTACGTGCCCGCACGTGGATAGTTCCCGGCCCCGGCCGTGGGGGGCGACCGACCCAGGCCCTGTGTTTGTGTCGCGGTGCCCGTGGGACACAGACTGGAGGGGTGCTCCTGTAATGGGCCCAGGTCGCGAACCCTTTGAACGACTAGGATGGGAACACTCGCGAGGGCGCTCGGCTGCCCCCCCCCCCTCGCGAGGCCTTGCACAAGAGAAAACGAGGCAGGAGAGTGAAAAGTTGAAGAACCACAAGCCAAAGACGGCAACAACTTCAATACAACTTCGAATGAGAAGGAACGAGCCAACTGCGGAAAGCAAATGAAAAGTCGCGTCCGGCACCTAATCTAGTCTTCGATGTCTTCTCACCAACGCGGAGCTAAGTGCTGCCACTGGGCGTGGGAGGGAGCCCCAGGGCCTGAGGCCGGCGCTCCTGAGACTGCGGGGCGTGTACAGCCCCAACTCATTATTACGTGAGAGTGTCATGGGCGGCGAGCTTCACAAGCGTTGGCCTTCTTCACAGGCTCCGGGCCTTTTCCAAAATGCGATAGCTTCACAGGCATTCGCCTTCTTCACAGGCTCTGGGCCTTTTCCAAAATGCGACAGCTTCACAGGCATTCGCCTTCTTCACAGGCTCTGGGCCTTTTCCAAAACGCGATTGTTTCACAGGCATTCGCCTTCTTCACAGGCTCTGGGCCTTTTCCAAAACGTGACAGCTTCACAGGCATTCGCCTTCTTCACAGGCTCTGGGCCTTTTCCAAAACGCGACAGCTTCACAGGCATTCGCCTTCTTCATAGGCTCTGGGCCTTTTCCAAAATGCGATAGCTTCACAAGCATTCACCTTCTTCACAGGCTCTGGGCCTTTTTAGGGGTAGAACCTCCGGAGGTGCTGGATGTTCCATGCGTTCGGGACTGGCTCCCCCTCCTGAGTCTCCAAGCGCGCGGAGCCGGGCCTGGAAACATGAACAACTTTGAATGGGACCTCCCACATGGGAGAGAGCCTGTGCAGCCCCTCCTTGGAGAGAACCCGCCTGAGCACGAGGTCTCCTACCTCGAGAGTTCTGGGGCGGATGTTGCGGCAGTGATATTGCCGCAGTGCTTGTTGATACCTCGCCGCTCGTAGCGCGGCTTCTCAGCGACGTTCCTCCCCCAGCACGAGGTCCATCCCCCACATGGCATCCTGTTGCGCCTCGTCGAACGCCAGGACCCGCGCGGAGCGACGTATGACCTTGTGAGGGAGGACCGCTTTGGCTCCGTAAACCAAGAAGAACGGGGTCTCCCCAGTCGGCTTGGTCGCGGTTGTGCGGATGGACCACAACACGGACTGAAGCTCGTCATACCAACCTCTGCCACAGGCCTCCAGCTTCTTCTTGAACGTCCTGGTCTTGAGGCCTCTCAGGACCTCCGCGTTGGCCCGCTCGGCCTGGCCGTTGCTTCGGGGGTGCGCCACCAAAGCGTAGCATATCTGCGTTCCAAGGTTAGCACAGTATGTTTTGAAGAGGTTACTGGTGAACTGCAAACTGTTGTCCGTGATGATGCGATTCGGCACCCCGAACCGGCTCACAATGCCCTTGATGAACTTGACCGTGGAACCCGCGGGAATGGTGCGGACATCCTCTACTTCAGCCCACTTGGTGAACTTGTCCACGGCAACGTAAAGGTAGCGGTAGCCCCCTGGCGCCCGAGGAAACGGGCCCAAGATGTCCAGCCCCCAGACTATGAATGGCCACGAAAGGGGTATAGTCTACAAGCCTCCTGCTAGCTGATGGATCTGCTTGGCATGGAACTAGCAGGCCTCACAAGCTTTCACTAGTTCGACGGCGTCATTGAGCGCGGTGGGCCAATAAAACCCACTGCGGAACGCCTTGCTGACGAGGGTCCATGATGATGAATGATGTCCACAGTCTCCGCCGTGTATATCTTCCAGCAGTTCCTTCCCTTGCTCCCTGGAGATGCAGCGCAGGGATACATCATTTGGTCGCTTCCGGTAGAGCTCTCCATCTTTGATGCAGTATGCCGTGGCCTAGCGTGCCACTCGCTCCACTTCCTCCTCCTTCTACGGCAGGGTCCCTTGCGTTAAGTAACTCCGGAGCTCCACGATCCAACATCCCTCCCGAGGTTCCATCGTCAGGAGCAGGCGTGCTCCTGAGGCCGGGCCACAGGCCGGAGCTCCTAAGGCAGGTGGCTGGGGGAGCTCCTCCCGGGGCTGAGCCGTGTTTGATAATGACGGCAGGGCTGAGGGCTTGAAGAGCCGCTCCTCAAAAACGCCAGGCTCCTGAGGTAACCGCCTGGACGCACGTTTGGCGATGTCGTCGGCCTCCTGATTGGTGCCACGGTGCACATGCTGTAACTCCAACCCCCAGAACTGCTTCTCCATCCTGCGGACCTCCGCAAGGTAGGCTTCCATGTGCTCATCCTTCAGCTCATACACCTTGTTGGAGAAATTGACAAGGAGCTGCGAATCGCCCTTGATGGTGAGGCGGTTCACCCCCAGGGCAGCTGCGGCCTTCAAGCCCGCTATTAAACCTTCGTACTCCGCTATGTTGTTGGAGACCTTTTCACCTTGCTGGAAACAGAGCTGCACATCGTAATAGAGCTTGTCCTGAGCGGGCGATATAAGCACCACCCCAGCTCCAGCGCCATGCCTGGAGAACGCCCCATCGAAGTACATGACCCAGCCTTCTGGCGCCTCGCTTCCCGGGGATAGGGACCGATCCTCGTCGGCCTTGAGGCCTGGCGCCTCCGTCCATTCCGCCACAAAATCCGCCAGCTCTGCTCCCTTGATGACTCTTGTCATGCTGAATTTGAGCTGAAATGCTTGCAGTTCTATGTTCCACTCAGCGACCCTTCCAGCTGAATTAGGGCTCCTGAGCACTCTCTCCAGGGGGTATGACAAGACGACCTTGATGGGGTGACCCTGAAAATAGTGCCGCAGCTTGCGCGAGGCCACCAGTAGCGCGAGGAGGAGTTTCTGAGGCATGGGGTACCGTGCCCTTGCATCCACCACAGCTGCTTGAGCGCTAAGGGGGACCCCCTGAGCATCGCGCCTCAGAGGCTCTTACTAGACCTCGGGCCGCTCACCTCCTGGCCTTGACCACGGCACGTGACCTGGCATACCAGCGACGGCTGAAGCTTGCCTGGGGACGGGGACCTGTCAGCGTAGAGCAACAAGTTGTCGCAAGGTTGGACAGGGAAGACTGAGCCTAAACAGGACTTGCGCTAACAAGGCTTCCTTCATTGGAATAACATCAACAAAGACATTGCAAACCCTTTACACGCCCCTATGGGGTACTTCTTGATTCATCGCAAGGAACAAAAGACGCGAACCTAGGAGAATCCTATCTACACACCCCCGCGGCCGACGCCATCATCAATAGTGGGCCGCGAGAGGCCAGTGCCAACACCACCCAGATCAGCGATGGCGGCGGCCGGACGTTGCGACCTTGTTCCGAGCATGGCGAGAGCTCGGGGGCACGTAGCTGTCGTCGCTTGTCTCCAGAGTCTCGTAGAGCTCGGGAGAACCACTGGACTCCCAAGAGTCGCTGCTGCTGGAGTAGCCCTGAGCGAGGCGCGCCTTGTCCTGGCGCTCTCCTTCGGGGCAGCACTCCAAGCGGTGACCCTCCGCATCGAAGACCTTGAAGAACAGCATGGAGGCGCCGTCGTACTCAAAATGGATCACGAGGGCGACCTCCGCACGGCAAACCCGCGCGACCTCGCCACAGTCGTGGGTCATGAAGATCTTGCCGGTGGAGACTGCTTCAACCTCTGCTCCGGTCACCAGAGCGTCGCAGTCAACATGCTGCAACCAGAGCTCAAGAGGCCCCCTTGGTGGCATCACATCGGAGAAGAAGCGCGGGAAGCGGATCTAGGAGCTTGGGGGCATCGCCGCCCACAACACGAGCTCACGTGAGGAGTCCGCGGCGTGGACTCCAGGAGCAACGACACTCATCGCCGCGGCGCGTCGACCTTGGCCGCGGTGCGCGCGCCGATGCCCGTTGCTTCTTCCTCCCGAGCCCCCGGCTTGGGCGTACAAGGGCAGTGGATACCCAGGAGGAGTCCGCTTGCACCAAGGCCTCGTCACCACCTGCATCTCCGTGTCGTCGCGGCGGTGGATCGACCTCTTGTTTGGCGGGATCAACGCCGGCACGTCGAGAGGAACCTTTCCCTTCTCTTCAGTAGAAAACCTACGGATCAACGCCATTGAAGTCGTTGCTAGCAGTGGAGTGGAGGAAGAAGGAGCGAGTGGAATGGGAGAAGATGAGCAACGGGGGCTCTGCCCCCCTTCCCATTTATAGCAGGAGAAGGCCAACCAGCACCCCCACGATTACATGTAATGATGGTTTTCCTTGCATGTTGCAGGGACTTCTCAAGTCAGGCAGTTGCCGAGGCAGCGTGGGGAAGCGGAGACACCCACGTCCAATCAACCGCCACACGTCAACCGAGGCCGCGGGCTTTGGGGGCCTGCGGCACTCCGCGCTTGACCCTTTGGCTTCACCTCGAAGCCAAGTCCGAGCGCGCCTTGGGGCCGGGGGCTACTGTCGGCGTCCTGGGAACGGGGATCCCCAGACTTGCCTGCCTACGGCCCATGGCGTGGCTGGGCTGGCAGGTCTGTACGACCCATCTTCATCAACAAGGCATTCAAGACCCTCGCGAGGGGACAAGCCTCGCGGGGTGGACGATGCAAGACCTCCTCAGGAGCGGCCTCGCCAGACAGGCTCAGGAGGTGCGGAGAGATCAAGGCAGGGCAAACCTCGCGAGGTCCTCGTGACATGAGCCATGATGATCGAGGCCAGGCGGGTGCCAGGCGGGCTCCAGCCTGTGTAGTGTCCTTGTTTCCTCTTTGGTGCCAAGGGGGCAAGTGCAGGCGCGGAGTACCGAGTCATCAAGCAAAGGTTTCCATATTGGTGCAACAAGACCAAGACCAGAAGGACGACAGGACGGAGGTCACCATGGAGCCCAAGGCGGTGTCATCACCAGGGCCTTTGATAGGCGAAGACCACCTTTTGTCAAGATAACTTGTACTAGCTGCCCCCTTTCGAGTCGGCTGTTGTTTTCTCCCTTCCTGCTCAATCTTTAGGGAGAGGACCAGGGCCTATATAAGTAGAACTAGCCACCACAGTGAAAAGAGGAGAAGAGGGGAAAAAGAGAGAGACGGACGAGAGGGGACTGAGCAGATCCAAGATCATCTCACCCACACAAGTTCACCGAGCACAAGAACACCTCAACCTCCGGAGGCTGTTCTTCCCCTTGTAAATGTTCTTCATCAGCCCAAGAGGCAATCCACCACCACCACACTAGAGTAGGGCATTACACCACAATGGTGGCCCGAACCAGTATAAATCTTGTGTCTTTCTGTGTTGTAAGTTTGTTGAGCTCTTCTGCGTGATCTTAGAGAGCTAGGGCATGGATCGATAGGGAGAAAACCTTCACGCGCACCCTAGTGTTCAAACCTCAAGGGTCTGCCGGAACCCGTGATCCGACAATCAGCGCCGCCTGCTAGTCTCGGAGGAGGACGTCAACTTCTTCCTCTTGATCGTGGCCACCGGCGAGGCCTGCGCAGGCCGCCGCCATATCTCTATAGTGTGTGTCAGGGGCGACGCCACTAACGCTGACACTGACATGAGGCCGATGTACGGGTGCATGCTCACTATTAATACCCCTCAGAGGTACGTGGGCCGCGACACTGGCTACGTCAAGCTGACTTGGACTCTGCCGAGCTGGGACCTTCCCGCCGATGTGGACATGGAAGACGCATGGTATTATTTGACCCCCAACAATGTGCATGGGGACTCCAAGGAGGTTCACCTGGACATCTGCATTACTAAGTTAAATTTTGATCATTAGTCTTCGCTCAATGTAATCCACTGTCTAAGCGTGTGGAGACTTCCATGCATGATCTAGCTCTATTGGAGTATCGCGCATGAATAAAAGTGTATCCATTTATGGTTTAGTCTAGAATCTTCCATGTATGAATTTTTACTACAGTACTGGTGAAAGACTTATGATGAACCATTTCCTACATATCCTCTGCCCCCTTCCAAGTCATCCTGATTTAATCCCTCCGTCTAGGTGTATAAGGGCATGGTTAATACTTAAATAGTATAGCCAATTGTTGACTATAAGAAAGTGCCATGTCATTTGTAGCCAACATGTATAACAATGGATACTCAAAAACTAATTCTTGAAGATCATTTCCTGCAAAGCACAATAAGAGTTATTTATTCACAAGTTTTGGATGCAGGTTGAACAGTTGAACGCTTTTATTTGCAAAAGATACTTTTTATCTATTTCACCCGGATGTTTGTGAGCTCTAGAGATGAGATAATATCCGAACAAACCTATCGATACCCGTTACACATGAGATGACCCCCACATCCTTTGTCAAAATAAACAACTCCCCGATCAATGCATTTCACTCTTTCGTGAAACGCACGAGCACCTTACTATAGATTAGTAGGACCAAAAATGGAACTAACATTATATATAGTACGATAAATGATGATGCATGTCACCTAAAATTATATCATTGAAAAATATGTTCAAATATGAATCAAACGATATTGTTTTTGTTGACATGCACTAACATTTTGTCAGTTAAATCTTCAGTCAAATTCAATGGGGGATAAACCACGACCGATGTAGTAGTACTAGTGTAGAGGGCGGGAGTCTCACCTCTCACCCCACTCGTGGCGCGACAGTAAAGCTGTCATATCACAAAACCCAACCACTCCCAGTAATATGGGGCCTGGTAAAATAAACGTACAAGCAACCATCATATCCCATCGTCTTTTTTGCATTTCATCTCTCGACATTTACTTTCTCCGGTTCATCTCGCACACTCGATCCCTAGCTACTACTCCTAGTATCCCTAGCTACTACTCCTAGGGCCAGTTCTTTTGGCGGCTTCCCTAGCTTTTCCCGTAAGACTAGTCACAGTGGAGAGTAACAATAAGGCGCCTCACTCATTTATTTGGGCTTCTAAACTACTACTAGTAGTACCTCCGTCCTGTTTTATTACTCACCATTGTAATTTGTGCTAAATTTTGACCAAAGATTTAACTGATAAAATGTTAGTGCATGTGACATGCACTAACATTTCATTAGTTAAATTTATGATCAAAATTTGACACAGATTACAACGGGTACCAATAAACCAGGATGGAGGTAGTAGTTATGGGATTACTAATCTAGAAGCCTAAAAGAACTGGCCTCTGGTACTCCTACTAGTAGTAGTACTCAAGTTGGAATTCCAATTGCACGACACAACTTGTTAGGCAAAAAATTCGATACAAGATGTAGGAAGCGGTTTGGGAATTTGCATGCCTTTCCAACTAGTGAGATACTCCATATAAAGTATGACGGAGAAATAACCACAGAGAAGGAAGCTAAAAGTAAACAATCAAACGAGCATTTTTGCATTTGTTTTGCATTGAATCGTTTCACAAGATTGACTAGTGTTGTTTTTATACTTTTATAAAAACCGCATCGTAATGTTAAAACGTGCATTTGCACGTACATAAGTAATAGTAGTACTCCCTCTGTCTAGGTGTATAAGTCTTCCCTCCTTCTTGGTCACGGTGCACAACCAAAGATGACTTATTGACCTGGACGAAGGGAGTAGCACAGTCTGCAAGCATATATAGAGAGAGACGTGTAGTACGATAGTATATAGTAAGGTTTGTGCTATATGCACGTACTTGCAAAATGCGTACGAATACACAAGGTTTCCAAACTTTCCCTTTTACATACTTAATTAAGAACGCTAATAATTCCTGAACGTTCGGGATTTATCATTTGCGTCCCAAAACTAATGAGATCGCCTTACGAAACATAAATTATACTCCTCCTAAAAGCCACGACGCTCGCAGGAGTGCTTGTGGTGCGCCACGAGTGCCCTGGTGCGCGGCCGTATCCCAGCGTGCCGACACAACGCCTCTTCCTCAGCCTCGCAACTCGCAGGTGCTGATTGGCGGCTTGCCGGTGGGCGAGCGCGGTCTCACCGGTGTGGTGATCCGGCACCAACAGGTACTCCTCCTCGCTGGAAGCGTGCACCCGATCCACGTACCACCAAGCGTAGATGAGGTGCTTAGGCCCGACTGTACTCAGGGCGTCGGCACGGGCGTCCTTCACCACCCACACAGCCCTCGCACGAGCCTTCTGCCAAAGAGCCAATTGCCTGACTCTCTAGGACGCGACATAGGCCTCCCAGGCAGCTTGTTCCGTGGTGCGCTTCTCTTCCTTGGCCGTCTTCTCCGCCTCTATTTTGGCATGCTCTGCTGGAGGCAAAGCCTCCCACAACGCGACATCCATTTCTTTCCAAAGCTCCTCAAGGCTGGGGGGGCTCGGCGGGCGGCGCGGCGTTCTCCTTGTAGCGAGGAGCCGACGCGTCCTCTGACGCACGTGCTGGTGAGATTGGGAATGCCGACGCATCCACCTCGGCGCATCGCGGTGAGGAGCGGAACACCGACGCGTCCTCCTCGACTAGTGGCAGTGAGGAACGGAACGGCGACGTGTCGCGTCGCGGCAAGGAGCGGAACACCGACGCGTCCTCCTCGACTAGTGGCGGCGAGGAACGGAACGACGACGCGTGACCGTCCATGCGGTGTAGCGAGGGGCGCCTAGGGCTTGGGAGGGGCGATGCCATGGTGGTCGGCGTGAGAGGGAGCCAGGGAGGGGGAGGAGATAGCGATGAACGTGAACGTGAGGGGGAGGAGATATCGATGTCGTGGGAGGCGCAGTATTTATAGCGAGCAATGGCACACCTACGTAAGATATGGACTGAGCTGCACTGACTTAACTGCAGATCCAGTTGCGTCACTGACATGTGGGCCAGACCCCTGTTGGGCCCATATGTTAGTGACCCAATGCACCTGCAGTTAAGTAACAGCAACGTGGGCATATTTGTTGGAGTAAATTACGGGGGAGGGAATGGGTGTAAATATTGCTGGTCACAACAGGTTGGATGAGCGCGGGGGGAGGAGAGTGATGCATGCAGAATTTTTCCACACGGGTTGGAGTGGTGGGACCGCCGGAGGGATAAGGAGAGTCTGGCAGGCATATTGTTTCCACACATGGAGAGGAAAAGATTTGGATACGGATGGGCTTCCTGCAGGTATGGGGAATGGTGCATAATAAGTCTCATCTTGCATGTCGGGCTAGGTATAGTCTCAAGTCATTAAAAACATACACGCCCCACACATGTTCATATTTCAAGGTGCACTAAATTATTGCATGCGATGATTAAGGCTGGCCATAATGGTGGTATCTTAGCTGGTATCATGCACACGGGAATAGCAAACATGCTAATGTGGCAAAGAATTAAAGAAGAGAGGGGGGTTAGAGTAACTAGTGTTCATGCATGCATTGGTAAACACATTTTTTGTGAAGAACTACAAAAACTATTCCACCACCTCTATCTTGCTAAGAGTAGGTCAAAATTTTGAATCAAGCCCTTTAAACTAGAAGGGAGGTAGTAGTACTCTAATGGCTAACCTTGGCCCTGTTTGGATCCATGTGTTAGAGTTAGTTTGGGTTAGTTTGAACTCAACTAACCCCAAAAAAATCTAACCCACCCAAGAGGTTCTTATTTGGGTTACTCCCTCCGTCTAGGTGTGTAAGTCATCTTATGTTGTGCACCGCGACCAAGGCGGAGAGGAAAACAAGAAAACTTAATGTCTTTTTG
Source organism: Triticum dicoccoides (assembly GCF_002162155.2). Taxonomy (NCBI): domain Eukaryota; kingdom Viridiplantae; phylum Streptophyta; class Magnoliopsida; order Poales; family Poaceae; genus Triticum; species Triticum dicoccoides. The sequence continues at coordinate 490,902,656 of NC_041390.1, read as the reverse complement.
CTAATTAATAGCATTGCATGCAATGAACTAACCACTGCATGTCATGTTTGGTAGTCTCAAGTCATTGAAAGCATGCACCGCCCACATCTCTTATTGGTTGATATGTCACAAAAAGAAATGATATTGTAGATATTGATATTTTTAGTACTTATAAATTTGGTCAAACACTTTGCAAACGGTTGACGGAAGTAAAAAGGACCAGAGGGAGTATCGTGCATGCGGAGTAGGCAAAAAATTGCTCATTTATAGCCAGTCGAAGTCTCAAAGGGCGCGACCGCGCAAGGGAGGCGAAGGTCGTGGGAGGCGCGACAGTTGACAGAATTAATTGAAGTTACACACAAGCCGGCATGGCGTGCGAACAGGCAGAAGCTACACCGCCAGGCCTACGATATGGGTCTAGTAGACATGACATCTAGTGGGTCCCGCATAGTTCTCGAGAACTCTTTGGGGGCTTGCAGCCGTTTATCCACCAGGCAAGCCAGCACCCCATGCCGTTCGCATGCCCTACTCATCCCTGTCTTCTACTAGTACAGTACCTTACAACAGTTCGCTCCCAGTCATCCCGTCCTTTCACATTACGGTAGTTCCACTAATCCTAACCCTCCTCCCAAATTCATGGCGTCCTAAATATCCATGATCGGCAGTGAGTACAACGTTAGAACCATCACCGGCGATGAGTTTGACGTCATCTACACCCGTTCTTCCACAACGGTGAAAGAATGCCTTGCTCGCTTCAAACGCATGTTCGAAAACTCAAATGATGAGTGGGTCGCTGGGCTAGATGTTGAGTACACCTCAGTCCTGGGAAGCGAGAAGAAACTAAAGGAGGCAGAGAAAAAGAAGCCCACCATGATCCAGGTTTGCGTGCATGACTTATGCTTGGTCTACCACATATGCCGTGCCAACATTGAGTGCGAGGAATTTAAGAAGTTCCTCAAGGGCGGCCGAGTCAAATTCGTTAATGTAGACTTTAGGAACGACAAGGAAATCCTGGGTCGGATAGGCCTTGTTGTAGGCGACCCCTTCGACCTCCAGAAGGAAGGGCTGGTGTCCTCCTCTCATCCTTCAATGTTGACCGTGACAGCATCCATGATTGATCGTTCGTACGCTAAACTGAAGAAACCTCATCACGAGTTTCATCATGCATGGGAGTCGAAGACATTAGATAAAGATCACATCTTGTACGCAGCAATGGATGCCTACCTTTGTTTAAATACCTACAAGGGTTGGATGAAGAAGCAGAGCCCAGTCTCCGGTTCAAGCAAAGAAGCATCGGCGAAGAGGAAGAGGGACGAGGAGGAAGTCGAGGACGTGGACTCGGACTCCGAGTAGGTGGCAGTGTCGTCGCTCATGCTGGTTCTACTACAGTGTCAAACGGACTAGTTGCTTAATTTATTTTAAAGTGTGTGTTGTGCTGAGGCCCCAACAGAACTATGTTTATGTTCTTTCTCGTTATTTGAACTCTTTAGTACGTACAGTAGTACTAGTACTATGTCTTACTACTGTTCTTCTTGCAGTTGGTACTACTGCTCGTATCTTCGTGTTCCTAGTATAGTTAATACATTTGTACTAGTAGTACAATTTGGGTCAGTCGATTTGTGAAAGAAGTTCGACGGAGTGAAGGAAGAAGATGACAGGGTGCCCATGATCTATCTTATGAGTGTTGGGTGTGGAATGCAGTTCACCGGAAAAAAATGGATCGTGCTCGGGGTTAAACGGATGGCGGGGGTGGGGGGAGCATGCCGGTGGCAGGCGGTTCAGGGGAGGGCGTGGCGGCGGCAGGCGGTTAGGCGTGTGGCGGGCTGAGAAGATGGACCACACATCTATTTCGGAGGTTGAAGAAGCCCTTCTAGCCATCCATGTTGCATCAAATGGCCCATAAGAGTCGACTGACCCAAATTGCTAATTCAGATTGCAGGATCCACGTGGCATTCAAGGTCTCGACACTACAAAGAAAAATACACTTCCGTGATGATACGTGTTTGTCATAGTAGGTCGCGTTTTTTGTCATGCATGTACATCCATGACAAATTTATGACAGAATCAAGATAGTCATACCTGTGCTGTCGTAGAAGTGTTCCATGACATTACCAAAATTATCATCACGGAAGTGTCCACTTCCATGACGATAAATCGCGCGTCACAGAAGTGCTTTCGTCAAGGGTGACCTACACGTGGCATCCACCGTAACGGAACGCTGTTAAGCTATTGGGTCGGGTTTTGGATCCGATAACCCGTTAACAGCCCCGACCAATGGGGAATTTCCACATGTAAAATTCTTATTGGCCGGACGAAACACGTGTCAGCTTGTCAGTGGGTCAGATAGGCACCTATGATACGTCGACACGTGGCACGGCCCAACAGAGGCCCATTCTTGTGAAAAGGCCGGCCCGTTTGACTTGGTCAAAAGGTGGCGGGCCAGCCCATGGAAAGCCTATTAACGACCTGTTCGCATATAGCCCATTTACAGCCCGCTAACCCAAGGCCCGTTACGCCCTATCCGAATTAGGCCCAGTAGCGTCATTTGGGCCATCCAATATGATTCCAGCCCGTTTTCACTTCTGGCCCATGTATGGCCCATGACGTCTTTCGGCCCATATGAGGCCCTATGTAACTCTTGGCCTATTAACGACCCGTGGTGAAACTGGCCCGTAATGAACAGTGTATCACTTTACACCCATTAACGGCCTGTGGTGAAACTGGCCCGTAATGAACAGTGTATCACTTTATACCCATTAACAGCCCGTTTATTCCGTTGGGCCATTTCCAGCCCATGTTATCTTTCGGCCTTCTCAAAGCCCATTTATTCTTGGGCTCATTTCCAGCATTCGTTTACTTACGGCCTGTTACTGTCATTTTCTGCTTGTGGGCCAAATTCAGCCCATGGTTACAGTCGGCCTGTTTGTGGTCCGTTAATACGTTGGGCCGTTTTCATAGCGTCATCAAATACGGCCTATTAACGATGGCCCGTTACGGTCGGCCCATGAACGGAAGATTCCAACTCTAGCCCGTTTACGGCCATAATGCGGCCTGTTATTGGCCCATGTTTGGCCAATCGATCATACGGCCCATATAAGGCCCATTGATGATACGGCCCGTAGAAGGCCCATTGTTTCTATGGCCCGTAGAAGGCCTACTGTTTCTACGGCCCGTAGAAGGCCCACTATTTCTACGGCCCGTAGGAGGCCCAGTGTCACTACAGTAAATATTAGCCCGTGGTTATTGTGGCCTAGTTTTAAAAAATAGGTTATTGCAGCCACTAGCAAACCACAGAAAAAGAACTGCACTGACTACAAGCAAACAAATAAACAAGACAACAAGGAAATAAATAAGCAAGCAACTAATGCTAGGCTATCACGGCTATTACACATATTACATCCACTAGGCATCAAAGTTTGCCACCAGTGCAAATATAGGGAACAAAGCAGCATATCATATACACTGGCCGTCAAAATTGGCCACCAGTGCAAATAAATGCGGTAGCAAAACAAGAGCATAACTGAAACAACTTCAGAAGAGCTCAAGAAACGTTATCCTGGGTATCCACCATGCTGGCAATAAGCTTAGCAAGCTGATTAGCTTTGTCCTGTTTGGCGCTAAAATCCTCCAACGCTTGCTGTTGCACCAGAAAGTATGCATCTGAATGCTCCACGGACTTCCACAGTCCTTCCGCTTCTTGTTGCAACACAGCTGATCGATGTCTTTCATCTTGTAGTTGAGACTCAAGAAACCGAACTGATTCAAATAGTGAGTTTGAATAGCTTGTGCAAGCGGTAGTGGCCAGTAACTCCAACACTAAACCAAGACAGGATGTGTCACTATCCTAAACCTTATCTGCATTACTTCCTTTACCGTTGCTTAATAAGGCACTCTTCCCCAATATTCTGTCAGCATTCTAAAAGAAGAAACAAGCAGACACATAACAAGTTTAGCATGTACTAGTATATGAAACTCATTTTGGTGAACCAGTTCATTAGTAAGGTGGATAGGATTAAACTACCAAGTCTTCTATTGCCAAGTACTAGTACATAATAAAAGCATCAAACAAACATATATCTATGTCCTATGGTAGCAATGGAATCTTAAATTAGAACAGTTGTTCCTCAGGTTTAGGCACTTGTTCTACATGAACAGAGTACAGTAAGACGCAAGAATATAATACTTAAAAATAGAAAATGAGCTCATAGAACTTACCACATTCTTGGTTCGGGACCAGTACAGAACAAGGCGTTCCTTGTCATCGTCCAGTAAATGTGTCTCAGGAGAGCGTAAGGGAATTTGATGAGTTTCTTTGCCGGTGAAGTACGTTTTCTTCAGGTAATTCCGATACTCCCACCAAGCATTCCTGAAGATAGCAGAGGTATTAGCACAGGTTATCTCATCCCGAGTTTCCAAATCGGTCCTTCTCTATAGAGAAAAATGGGAAAATTTGTTGTATTATAACCATCATGGAGGTAGGATGTATGGGACGAAGCAAAGTAATTGCCATGAATAACATTACTTACACATAACTCCTGGACAAACACCTGGAACTGACATTTTCCTTCATCTTCAGTATAATATTTCCAAGATGGGAAGATACGCACATACAATTTAACAACATCAAATGCGATAGATGCTAAACTACGACTAGCTGGTTGTGCTTCCTCGACATGAATAGGCGTACTAACTGGTGGAGTTGGGGTTCGCCATGATAGTACTGGCCCTTTGGGCACTGGAGCTGCCTTACTAACTGCTCTTGTTTGGGAGCTCTGTGGCGGAGATGGTGATGTGTCAACATGAACTGGGTTACTATCGGCCGGGGTTGGGGTTAGATTGGGTGAAGCTAGTTTTCTGTCCATCGTAGTAGGGGTACAATCTGTGAGAGTTTGGGTTATGTGTGGTAGGGCTGGTTCTTGTGCATGTACAACCGGGGTGCCATCTCCACCAAGAGGTAGCACTGTTTTATTTGAAGATCGTGTTTTTAGTCCGCTAGATACTGGCATCACCCGCTCCAATTCAAATGGCTGATAAACAAGAAACATAGTTGAATGTACAGACATTGTATGAGAGACAGATGCAATAGATAGTGTGGAAAAAAGAGGGCATGAAATAGTTGACATGTATATTGTTTAACTAAAACGGATAGCATGACATAATTTCACATATATGATGTCTATCTAAACTGGATAGCATAACATAACATAATTCAAAGATATGATGAATAACTAAACAAGATCACATGACATAATTCACCTACATGTTATCTAAGTAATCAAGATCGCATCATTTAATTCACATATGTGATTTATATGCTAAACAGAGGACATTCGATATGATGTTTGAACTAATAACATGGTGTTGAATATTGTGTATATGATGTCTAAACTATGCAATGCAAGACACCATATGCATGATATGAGCAGTATAACCGTGCCAAGTTAGAGCATACACCTCAATGGGGGAATAGGACTGGTCATCTGTCTCTGAATCCATCTCTGAGGAGCTATCGGGACCCAACAAGAGATCTGCTTCGACAGGTAGCACTGTCTGCTCTAAAGGCCTTGTTTTCACTCCAGATTTTTCCATCTCCCACCCAAATGGCTGATTCACAGGAAGAGTAGTTTAATGTACAAACATTGTCGACAAATGGAAATGTAATGAAGAAAAGGATGGGCAAGATATCATTCAAGTATATGATGCCTGGTTAAACAGGATGGCATTGCACATTTCACATATATTATGGCTGGCTAAAAGACATGAGACTGCATAATTCCCATATATGATATAGAAACTAAACATGTGGCATTACAGAACATGTCTAAACTAAGCAGATGACATATATGATGTCAAAAGTAGGCACTGCAAGGCAACATATGCATGATATGACTAACATCATCATGCCAAGGTAGAGCAAACACCTTGGGGGGTAAATAGGAGTGGTCAGCGGCATCCAAATCCACCTCAGAACAGATATCTTCCTCTAGATTACAATCTGGAGAGGGGTGGGGAGGGTTTGCCATTGAACCCACCATGGAGCGATGTTTGCATGACATTGTATTACCGCGCAAAACTCTTCTCTTTTTCTCTACATGTTCAGCATGACTGTGTACAATATCTGACATGCATACAAAAAAATATGGTGAGATTATGTAAGGAGAGCATGCAGAAATTTAGAGTGATGGTAACAACCAGTGGATCGATGTTTTTCCGTTGAACCAAAATAGCCCTAATGGATCGACGTGAATGTATAGTAATAAGTGATGCAACAAGTGTACAACCTCTTTGCCGTAGCCGTGTCGACCTCAGCATCATTGGGTTGGTCGCTAAAGCAGTTCAGGCAGAGGTGGCTGTCAGAGGTGTGGAGGAAGATCTGAGGAATCTGTAGACGGCGTCCAGGGCACTACTCTGTGGTGATGGATCGTTCTGTAGTTAGAGAAGCTCTGGTGAGCTGTAAGATGTCAAGGCTGAAGCAGCACAAGACAAACATCGTCAATCTCAAGTGGGATTCTAATAGCATCTCCAGTAGATGATGTAAAATGGATGTAAAATTAACATCACCAAAAACCACCTGACTACAACAGATGAGGTAAAAACTGTTGACTCTGAACTTAACTGTCGAAACTGAAATTTACTGTGGAATTTGAATGCTACTATTGAAACTGAACGCAATGGTAGCAGAGAGGAACTTGACATGTAGTTTAGGGAGGGCCTGCAGTTCATCTTCAACATGCACCCCCCTGAGCCGCCAGCCACCACCGGCCAAACCGCCTGCCCCAGCGCCGCCTCGCCGCCCCGAAACAACTCGCCACCGCCGCCCCGGCCAGCCGTCTAGCCCCCCCACCCTGAACCCTAAGATAGATAGTGGGGTACCTCTCCGGCGAGCCCCCGTCCCCGCTGTGGGTGGTTCTTCCTTAACTCCGGCAAGCCCCACCAACCCCTGAAAATTGACTGACCCAAAAGTCGATTCAGTCGACTGAAGTGTGGCTTAATCGGAGCAGAGCAGCAGCACGAGCGAGGGGGAGAGCAGTAGCAGCAGCTGGGCGAGCGAGCGATCGAGCGAGAGCCGGAGCAGCAGCAGATCCAGCTGGTATGGCCGCCGCCGCCGAAGGGGCCTCACACTGGGGGAGAGCCGCCGTGGAGATGTCGCCCGCGGCGCCGGCTTCAAGGTAGCCGCTCCATGGGGGTGCGGGATGGAGCACCGTCAGCGCCGGGAGGTCGAGTTAAGGAGAAGGTGCGATGCGATGAGTGTACAACCTCTTTGGTGGCGCCGAGTAGGCCTCGACTTCGTCCGAGGAGTCGGTGAGGATGCTGCGGTTCCGGTGGAGCAGGTTAAGGCGGCGCTGTGGGGATGGAGCAGCCTCAATAGACGAGGCGATTGTCGAAGCAGCTCCTTGGAGGTGGAGGACAGGGCGGCTGAACCGGCGGGACAGCGAGATGGATGATGGATCCTCATCCGGGGAGGTGGATGAGGGACGTCGAGCTGTTGCGGTGGACGACATCGTCGGGGAAGAGGCTCCGGCTGGGCAGCGGTGACATGGCAGACGGAGGAGGGTGGGGTTTCGCAGCCGGAGCAGAGAGGTTATGGCGGCCTGGGATTTCGAATGGTGAAAAGGGGGCGATGGGAGGGGGTGAAGCATGAATTAGGAACACGCTTGTCCAAAATGTAGGGTGTGTTACAAAAGTACCCCCCACCGATTTGAACTAGCGGCCCTTTCGGCTCAGGGTTAGAAGGGGGATTTCGCGTGTCGGGATTTGGCAGCTGGAGGGAGTTTTCACGCGCGTTGTAATTTCGGGATAGCAAGGCGCGGGTTGTGAAGGCGCCAGTTTTGGGAGCACGATATCTAATTTTTCGGGATATAACAAGACATGGGTTGAATTTTAGGGACAATCCTAACATGTAGTAATATTGTACTTGTACGTACTAAATCAATTCGCACTTCCCTCAACCAAAAAGAAAACGAAAAAAATAAAACTATTCACACCATACAAAGAGAGAGTCTTGCCCCATTTTACTATACAAATGCTATTCAAAGCTACTCCCTCCTTCCATCTATATAGGGCCTAATGCGTTTTTCGATGCTAACTTTGACCAAATATTAGAGCAATGATATATGACATGCAACTTACACAAAGCACACCGTTAAATTCGTCTGTGAAAGGTTCTTTCAATGATATAATTTTCACATTGTGCATGTCATGTACTATTAATCTTGTCAATAGTCAAAGGCGGTCTTAAAAATCTCATTACACCCTATATAGATGGAAGGAGGGAGTATGGATCCATGTTATGTCCGATTAAATTTTTTTTGCTTGATGTATAATGCATGTAACCTACTCATACCAACATTTTAGTGCATTCCAAATGTCTATACTATCACTGCAATTCGAACTAAATTTGAATTCGTTTCTCTATTTCAATAAGAATCTACAATCATGATTGTTGCCGACTTCAACCATCATAGTTTCCTTGATATCCGCCAGATATAAATCAGACGGCCTATAATGCAGGATGGCAGGCACACCATCATCAACAACTCCGTTTTTATAAGAGTAGAGATAAAATATATTAAATGTAGTATAGCATGTTCATAACCACACCATGTGTATCACCGTTATATATATTCACACATCCGTCGGTTTGAAACACTATGATAAATTCTTCAAATATCTGAATTCACTTTTTATAATGAAGTATATATGATCTCCATTTGTCTTTTACACCCACACAACCCTCTTATCTTTGTATCTAGCGCTAACTTTCTCTTGTGCATGCACACACCTGCATCCCTCTCACCCTCCCTCAACATTCTCTAGCTCCATCGTGCAAATTCGTCTTTTCACTTTAGGTCGTTCACCCACAGTGTGTGTAGGCCCCCCAGCTCCTTCTTTACGGCACACATCGATCGATATGCCTCTCTAGCCAGGTGTGCCTAGCACAAACACAAGCTTCCCCTCTTCTCTTGTCACCGTCCATGCTTCACTCCCACCACTCTTTTCATCGTTCTCGTACTCGCACACTCCTCCCCCTCGATATAGTATGCCTCTCGTACCACCTCCTACATGCATCCCTCTCTCTCTCTATCCTTCTCCTCGTGCCTCATTTGCTTATAACACACACATGCATGTATACCGATCGATCTCCCAACATATACCTAGATCGACTTTAACTACCCCCCCCATCGATCGACGTACCTCACAAGTTATGTCTCTTCTTTCTCTTACAAAGGGCGATTGATCTTCCTATGTAGTTAAGTCTGCTTACCACAACCACATCATCCCCCTCATCATTCGTTCATGCCTCCTGAGCCGTCTCTCACACGCACTTGCACAGACAACAAGCAGCCATCTCCTCTCTTATTGATATTGCGGGCGTGCCCTCCGTTTGTCTAGCAACCCTATCCCACCATTTGTTAGAAGCAAATCCACTACCACCCCCTCCAACACTCTAGCTCTGTCTCTCTCCCAACCTTATTCATCTCCTGCACATATGCATGGATGCCGATCGATCTCCCTTAATACATGAGGCAGATCGATCTCCTTAATACATGAGGTAGGCCTCTCTCCTCCTCCACACATATACCAGCCATTGTACCTCTATAGTTAATTGGGCCTCCCTCTTCCCCCACCACACACCAATAGTCGAGCGCTGCAGGTAGGTATCCATGCCACAGAGACAAACTGCACATGTCCCATCTCACGTTCCAGTAGGCTAGCCACTCTATATCTTTGACGTGGGCACACACAAATTCGATGGCACTCTTTATCGATCGCGCGCGCACACACACACACACACATCATCCCTCTCTTCGATTCTATGGACACCTCAAGCCGATGATACCTCCACTCTCTTCTCGTGGATCGCCCCCTCTATATATATGTTATATCCAGGACTCTATTTCACAACATTGCATATGTTAAATTTTTTGATTGACCCCCCCCCCCACAAAAAAACTCTCAAGAACCCACACACTATATCTCTCTAGGTTTTAACCCCACGTAGGTGGTGTACGTATACAAGAAGAGAATAGGTGCACCGTGCACGTACTCACGCTTCGTGCCCAGCCACACCCGCGCGGGTACACGGTGGAGCTCATTTCTCCGCAGAAGCTGAATTTGTTTTTGAAACATCAAGTGGCCAGAGACTCGAAAACTTATTTGCCCATTAGTGACTTGTCAGGGTGGTGGATTTTAGTTTGTACGATAATGCTGCATCCACCTAAAGTAACGAAAGTTCTTACGTAAACTTCCTAGTAATTCCCTCTTCGTAGGTGCAGCATTACTCCTAACATTTGTAATATCAGTTTGAAACTTGTAATATTGCCGTGTCCTATTCCTGCGTTTTCAAAATCCTGTGAATCAAACAGGTCCTGAGTTGGTGATGATGTTGTTCCTCCCATCTTTCACCAATAGCCGTCGGATCTAGATCTGACGCATACAAACCAAGCTTCTCCATTTTTGCAAAAACATGCCCGCACTTGTTCCCTATTTACAAACAACTCCTCGTCTCTCACAATCAGCCTCATCTCTTCCCCACCACATCTAGGAGTAGAAGGCAGTGGAAAAATCTGGCGCGATGGCCGCTGCCGGAGCCGTCCACCCCCAATCTTGGTGTTTCGTGCAATGCACGGTCATCTACGCATGGGAAATTATGTCGAACAGGGCTAGTTGTAAGCAGGCTAGCTCTACAGCCATGATGACAGTGACTGCAGACGGTGAGGCTGACTATGGTATGCCAAACACGACGCCTATACTCAGGTGTCATCTCCGGTGCAGGGTCTTGTCACTTCATTGTGAGGAGCAGCACATAATAGTTTGACCAACGGGTAATACAGTGCTAGTACTCCTACTACTACATTGGTAGTACTAGTACTAGTAGCACCACCGTCTGGATTTAGGAGTACTACCACGTCCATCTGGATTTTATTATTTGACTAGCAATATCTAGTAATGCATGTCACCAAAAATGTACTACTCCCTCTGTAAATAAATACATGGTGTTTTATTCCTATCGGCGAGAGAACTTAATGTTTTTTTTGCTACTCCTAACTAGAGTACTAATAGGATTACATGCAATGAACTAAACACTGCATGTCATGTTTGGTAGTCTCAAGTCATTGAAAGCATGCACGACCCACATCTCTCATTGGTTGATATGTCACGAAATAAGAAACAAGGAGGGAGTTAATGCACCATGCCTAAGTATTTTGGGATTATTTGGTTTTCGTAAGGTGACTTACACAACATTTTTGTTTACATGCATTAACATTTTATTAATTAAATCAAAGGTCAAAACTTGGCGCAAAATGCAAAGGGGACCAATAAACCAGTAAACATCAAACTTCTCTCCTTTGGCCCCAACTAGAGGTCCGGTGAGATGACTATACTGCACTGGCACGGAGGGGGACGCAGCTTCATTGAATTACGGCAACTGCCTTTGGGTGAATGACACGTGGCCCCAAGGGGTGGCTGGCCCACCTATCATACAACCAAAGGCAGGTGCAGTAGAGGGCCGAGGAGTTGTACGAAATCCTACACACCTATGCACGCTAACCAAGGGCTGAGTGATCACTCGAATTGCAAGATTAGTTGACTAGGAGCTACGCTAGACCCATGGAGGCGATGAGCGCGAGCATCAGCCGGCTATGCCAGATGGTCCACGATGCCGGCCTGCGGCCCGGCACCGAGGAACGTCTCCAGGTAGTATTGCTTGAGGCCTCCAGGGCGAGGGGCCGTGTGGACGACAGCTTCTTCTCCTTGTTCGATGAGGTCCTCGTCGGTTTCCTCGACAAGTTCACCATCGTCAAGAAGCTTGCAGATGACTTTGACGTAATCCTCCAACCAACACGCCCAGGCTCTGCGATGCCCGCCACCCTCAACGGCCACTATGGTAACAACCTCTTTGACGCACTGGTGGCCCTGCGACTGCCCACCGTCGCGCCGGAGAATGTCCACCTCGAGGTCACGCTCGCCGCGCAGCGCCTGGCGCAGCAAGACACCATCGATATAATCACCCACGTCTACGCGCAAATCATCCAGAAGGACTACTACATGCAAGAGGAGGACGATAGGACGCTGACCTTCTTGGAGCGCAGGGCAACCTTGGACGACACTGTTCAGAAGCACGTTGAGCTCGTCGCCAACGCCGCTGCTCCTCACACGTCAGTTGGTGACCCGACGCAGTAGGGCGTGAGGATGTCGTTGAACGTTGATGGATCCGTATGTATTTTTATCTTTCAGTCAAATCCATGTATTAGTATATGATACTACAGCAATTATCTTACCTTTCGCATCAACTTCATAATTTTCGTACGTACTCCATGCATGAACGGCGCCAGAACCAAACTTCTCATTACTCTAGGGAAAATCATTTTTTTCTATCTATCGGTCGTGCCATGGAGCAGAACCAAATTTTACAAGTTATGAGTTCAAAAGGAAAAGCCTGCCGTGTTCGCGTCGCACCCCACACGGTTGGTCTGGCACGCCGCTCAAGCGGGAATTCGTGCGGTGTTGCATTTTCACTTACACGTGGGACCGCAGTTGAGCAAACCGACTATCGGCAAACCCCCATCCCGCCCACCACGTGATGGCTGAGAAAACAGGAGGGAGAAGAGATGGCTGTAGCATGGACTCCAAGAAAATTGGTGTCGGATGGGACTCGTGTGGGTGGCGTGTGCCGTACCGCTAGACATGAATGCTAGTTATGGCCCATGCCACCCACTATATCGAGCCTATATCGAGGTATGTAGAACAAATTTCCTGCAGTCCGTGCTCAGCCCTCCTCTATCTCTCTTCTCAGTCAACCAGCGGACGGGCGGAGCCCATCGTCTGTTTTCTCACATGCGGCCCCACATGTCAGTGAAAACGCAAGAGAACCCACTGAACCTGCACATCTTTCACCTCGACGTGCTGGTGATGAAAAACAAATCCAATAAAGATCTCCGGTGGCCGCTTTTGGAGTTACTCAAGAGTAGTAAGATTCTATTTATAGTTTAACCCAAGATGCACATCTCGTGGCTTCAACTACCACTCTATTTTCTTTCATGACACGACCTGGATGCTGGATGTCCCACGTGTCGGCAAAAGGAGGAAGAACCCGACCAAATCTTCGGTTCTTCTCTCGGATTAGACTAGTTGTGCTAACTTAAAATTTTTATTGTGTACTCCCTCCGTTCCAAAATACTTGACTTCCATTTGTCCAAAAATGGATGTACCTATATACTAAGACATGTCTAGATACATATATATTTTGACAAATAGAAGGCATGTATTGTGCAACGGAGGGAGTAGAATGGATGCAAGTTTTTGTATTGGGAAGAAGAGTACATCCATATATTGATAGAGCGCAATTTAGTAGATGTTCTATCACTTTTAGCTAGCACAGACGCAAGATCGAGTCTCCGCAGATCAACAATGAATGCATCGAGAAGGCACTAATCCAACTTACAGGAGTAGTAAAATGTATTCTTGTGGTTCTTGTTTTCTTTGGTCTTGCTTTTCTAGTCAAAATTATCGTTGGAGTTCATGCAAAACGGAGGTGCGTTTGGGGTCGTGCGTAGGAGTTGGCCTTACAAGTGGGACCGTAGTTAAGGAAACCGACTATCGGCAAACCCCCACCTCGCCCGCCGCGCGATGGCTGAAGTTAGAGAAACGACGAGGTTGAAGAGATTGCTCTAGCACGGACTCCAAGAAATAATATGGTGTCAGATGGATGTCGTGGTGGTGGCATGTACTATTGTTGATTGGCCTCATCCGATAACCTGTTGCAATGCACGTACAATTATGTATTCGAAAAATATTTTTTTGCCTTGTCGCACCACTCACTCAGAGAAGCGACTCGAAAGCTATTCATAAATTTAGTAAGTTTATCACATGCATATCATTTTATTACATACAACAGGTCATCAACCCACATCGACAACGAGGATACATTATAAATACTAAAGTTTTCACCTCACAACAAATAACAAGCCATGAAATGAACTTCAACTCACCATTCCGCGGCGTTGGAAACGCTTGCTTTGAACCACAAGTGATTCTCTGGGACGGGCCATCCGTTGTCGATCTGGAGACCAACACAGGACTGATCATCCAGGCTGAAGCGGCCTACTATATCAGTACCAGGGTAGGGAACCACCCAAATGTCCGAGGTATAGACACAGTTGCTTCTCATAAATGTGTCAACATCAGTTGGATCGCCTTTCACCATCATCGGATAGTTTTGTCCAAGGAAGAGCGAGTTTTCTCCAAGACTATCAATTCTGTGCCAGGGAGAAGGAGTTGGCGCTAGCACGCTAGTATCCATCCTGAATACCATGACACGGGTGTTGGAATAGGTCCGGAGAGTGCGACCATGGGAGACACCTGCTTCCTTAGCAGTAATATCATCAGTGGGCTGTATACACACAAGAAGAGGTGATCCATCGGAATTAGTTGCCAGGCGCCACAGAGTATATGGGCGCTACTCATGATCATCACCATTGGCAGCTCCCCCTTGGTTATAAAATTTTTCAAGTATAGGTAGTGGGATGTTCACAGGACCTTGGAAACACAAGAAGAAGGTTAATTAGTAAAGGGAAACTTGCTAACCCGCATGCATGTGGATGTAAGTGCATCTAGTGCCCCTTAGTGATTTTGGTGTATTGAAGACTTATAGGTTAAGGGACTAATGTGTTTATGAGTGTACACAGGTCTCTAAGTCTATGAGGAGTTTGATATTTACAGAGAAAGTCGACCCCTAAAAATGAAGTTCTTCGTCTGAAAACTTTGGTATTCTGAAGACTTTCTGAAGACTTTGAAAGTGAAGAAAATGGTGTGACCTTGAAGACTTGGTATTCATTCAAGGAACATAAAGCGTGAGGACTTTTGTTTTTGCAGTTTCATTTTCTCTTTCTTGAGTCATAGGAAACACCATACTGTTAAAGGGGGTCGAGGAAATACTAAGGAAAAATTTCCATGTGATGCTCAACTCAAAATCCTACACCTACCAATCCCTTCGAGTGAAGCCATTGGAAATCTCATACAGTCCAGTCATAGTCTTCAGTGACAGAGATGAAGTCCTTCTGGTCTCTGAGGAATTTGTTCTGACTGAGGAGTTAGGAATTCGCCAGTGCGGATTTCCTACACAATGAGGAACATGATAGCCCTGAGGGTTTTGCTACTCAAAATTCCGACCGTTGCTGTGCTATGCGCCAGCTGTCCCAAAATATCTATCCACCTAACGGTCATATCATTGAAGGGCATTTATGTCTTATCATGTCGGGATGCTCCCTAGGCTATAAATAGCCGCCCCCTACAACCAATAGCTGGTTGGCTGCTACGAGAGAAACTGATACTTGTCATTTGAGAGCAACCCATCCTCCAAGGACTTTGAGCGAAAATCATCAAGTGAGGAAAAACCAAAAACCCAAAACCCAAACACCTACAAACACCAAGTGATTGAGCATCACTGAAGAGATTGATCCTGCGTGGATCCGACGCTTGTTACCTTTGAAGATTGTGCTTCTTCCAGACGGTTAGGTGTCATGGTCTAGAGCATCCAAGAGGAATTCTGGATCGCCGGGTGACCAAGTTTGTGAAGGTTTGGAAGTCGCCTGAAGACTTACCACGAGTGATTGGACGAGGTCTGTGTGACCTTAGTTCAAGGAGAATACGGTGAGGACTTGGTGTCTTGGACTAAGTGTCCTTGACTGGGTGTCCGGGACTATGTGTCCTCGAGTTTAAATACTCAGCCGGTCCAACCAGACGTACAACTGAGACAGCAGTTGGAACTGGTCTACCAAATCATTGTCTTCACCGAGCTTACTGGTTCTATTTCCTCAACTCTTTCATTTCCTCATAAGTGTGTTGTATGTTTGTTCATATCTGTGTTTGAAGACTTTGACTGAAGACTTTCTCAATTTCCTCAGTTCAATTTCTTCAGTTTGTTTGTCTTCATCCTGTGTTATCCTGTGATTACGCTTCCTGTACTCCGAGCCTGTCTTCATTTCATCATGATGACTATGCTTGTATTCAGTTATGTTTACCTTTGGGTACTTATTCCGCTGCTGGTAGTTCTTTGCTAAGGAATTTCCTCACCGGCAAATTCCTTAGTGAAGAATTTCATAAAAATCGCCTGTTCACCCCCCTCTAGTCGATATAACACACTTTCAATTGGTATTAGAGCAAGGTACTCCCTTGTTCTGTGTGCTTTTGGTTTAACCGCCTGGAGTTTTAGTTATGTCAACCGCAGGTATGAAGAAAGTGACATGCCCCATCTTTGACGGTCATGATTATCCCAAGTGGAAGGCCATGATGAGGAAGCGCCTCATGGCAATGAACAGCGAGCTGTGGATCGTCACTGAGATTGGTCTTAACGATCTATGCAAGATGGCGGACACTGATGATATTCGCAAGTACACTCGACTTGACATCATGGCGAAGGATATCATCTGTTCCTGCCTATCCAGAGATGAATTCAGGTGCATCATGCATCTTTGCAATGCGAAGCTTATCTGGGACCGAATCTCTGACGTCTATGAAGGTCATCAAACTTGTCATGATCCCTGGTTTGAGGATTTCAAGGAATCACTCAAAACGATGACTTTCGAACCTGAACCATCATCTTCTGCACCATGCCTCATGGAAAAAGGTGCCAAGGTAACCGAATATACCTCATCTAAATCTAGTGATGATGAATCTGATGAAAACCTTAAGCCCAGCTATTCTAAACTTGCTAAGATTGCTATAAAACAACAAAGGGCTTTAGAAAAGGTTCAAAACATGCTAGACAAAAGTGATGATATGTTGGGTGAAGAAATGGATCGCACTGAAACTTTGACTGAAAATCTTCACAGACTTCAGTCCAAGCTTGACAGTCTTCAAAGTCATCATAACACTCTCTTATCAGATCATGAGAAGCTTTCTTATGAATTTCTTCAAAGAAAGGAAGACCTTGAGAAGTTAAGAGTGAGTTATGAAGATCTTTAGAAGGAGCGCGATTCATTACTTGCTCAACAAATCAGCGCTTCTCTGGAAGAATTTGTTCCTCCATGTTTGAAATGCATTGAACGTGAATCTGCTAATTCTTCACCTGAATGTTCAAATGCTGCTAATGGTTCAAATTCTTCACATGCCTCTGCTATTACTAATTCCTCATCTGAGGACATTGCTAGTATCACTGATGATGCATGGCTGAAGGAATTGTACATGACAGGCATGTACAAAAGCCTCAAAGGGCATCAGACACTTTGTGATGTGCTTAAAAAGCAGATCCTCAACAGGAACCCTAGGAAAGAGGGTATTGCCTTTGAGAGGAAACTCAATGCTGATGGTACATATTGGAACCTGACCAGTACCCCAAAACTACATGGGTTGCTGCAAAGGGACCTCCAGTTGATCCATCTAACTTATCTGGATTTGCATGTGAATCTCCTCATTCTAATGATGAGTCATTTGACTCCAACTATAAACTATTCAAAAATCAGAATGGTGAAGTATTTGCTAGATATGTTGGCACTAACTGCAGGAACGGTTCCCCTATGAAGAAAATCTGGGTTCCCAAAAGACGCCTTGAAAATCTTCAGGTGAATGTCATCATGACGCCACCTGTGAAGAATAGGAACCCCAGATCAAATTCTTCATCTGGACCAAATTCTTCATATGGATCCAAGTCCTCATATGGACCAAACTCCTCACATGGATCATATTCCTCAAAAGGATCAAATTCCTCATATGAACATCATCGTCCAACCCGTCTGTTTCGCAGGGAAGATATGAGGATTATGGATATGTGCATTATTCTTCAAATCATTATGTCCATAAGTCCTCGAAGAATTTATCTGCTTACTCTTATGCTTATTCTAACCCCTCTTATGTGAAACGAAATGGACTGGCTTCTATGCCATCCTTCTCATTTGGAGCTCGCAGATTGATGAATTCTTTGCCACCCCTTCAGATGTGGGTGGTAAAGAAAAAGAACTAATCTCTTCTGCAGGGTCAGGTCTCCAAACGTACGTAATCGTCTGAAGAATTTGCTGGAGACCTGAGTATGCCTGATAGGACGCAAGCTAATCATGAAGAAATGAACTTTCATTTCTCATGTCCTCATATTGCTTTATCTGTTCTTTTGCTTGATGAATATAAAACGCCTCGTCGGTTCTGGACTGAGGCAATTGATACTGCGTGCCACATCATCAATAGAGTATATCTTCACAAATTCTTCAAAAAAAAACTGCCTATGAACTCCTCACTGATAAGAAACCCAATGTAAGTTATTTCAAAGTCTTCGGTTCTAAATGTTGGATTATAGATCCTCATCACAACTCAAAATTTGCACCGAAAGCACATGAAGGTTTTATGCTTGGTTACAGAAAGGACTCGCACACCTACAGAGTCTTCAACAACGTTCTTCACAAGGTTGTTGAAACTGTAGATGTGTGGTTCGATGAAACTAATGGCTCGCAAAGAGAGCACCTACCTATTGTGATAGATGAACCAGCACCTGAGGAAACTATCAAGTTCAAGGCTACTGAGGATGTCATTCCCACTGAAGAATCTGCTAAAGAATTCATTCCAGAACATGAAGAACGTCGAGCTAATGCACCTAATGAAAATGCTGAAGAAAATGGTGCTGAAGAAAACGCTGATCAAATTCTTCAACGGCAACCAGCTCATCCTCGCATTGCAAAAGAAGTGCAAGTTGAAAAGATCATCAATGACATCAAAGCACCAGGTCCTCTCACACGCTCAAAAACTTCACATTTGTCTAACTTTTGTGGGCACTATGCTTTTGTCTCTATTACAGAGCCCACTAAGGTAGATGAAGCATTTCTGGAGCCTGAGTGGATTCAGGCCATGCAAGAAGAACTACATCAGTTCGAGCTCAACAATGTCTGGGAACTGGTCAAACATCCAGATCCTCACAAGCACAATATCATCGGCACAAAGTGGATCTACCGCAACAAGCAAGGTGAAAATGGCCTTGTGGTGAGGAATAAGGCACGGCTTGTAGCTCAAGGCTACACACAGGTTGAAGGAATTGATTTCGATGAAACTTTTGCACCTGTTGCTAGAGTTGAGGCTATTCGCATATTAATTGCTTATGCTAACCATCATGATATCACTTTATATCAAGTGGATGTGAAAAGTGCATTCCTCAATGGTAAGCTTGAGGAAGAAGTATATGTTGCTCAACCCCCAGGTTTTGAAGATCCAAAGAATCCTCACAAAGTCTTCAGACTCAACAAGGCCCTCTATGGCCTCAAGCAGGCCCCACGGGATTGGTATGATACTTTGAAGGAATTCCTCATGACGAAAGGCTTCAAACCCGGTTCACTCGACCCAACCCTTTTCACTAAATCTTATGATGGTGAATTGTTTGTGTGCCAAATATATGTTGATGATATTATCTTTGGCTGTACTGACCAACGTTATAGTGATGAATTTGCCTATATGATGAGTGAAGAATATCAAATGTCTATGATGGGAGAGTTGAAATTCTTCTTAGGTCTTCAAATTCATCAACAACGCAATGGCATATTCATATCTAAGGAGAAATACCTCAAGGATGTACTAAGGAAATTCGGCATGCAAGATTGCAAAGGCGTCAAAATTCCTATGCCCACAAATGGCCATCTGTGCACTGATGAAAATGGTATTAACTTCGATCATAAGGTATACCGCTCCATGATAGGTTCTTTATTGTACTTATGTGCATCTATGCCAGATATAATGCTTAGTGTTTGCATGTGTGCCTGATTTCAAGCTACACCGAAGGAATCACACCATAAGGCTGTGAAGCATATTCTTCGATATCTAGCTCACACACCAACACTTGGATTATGGTACCCCAAGGGCTCGGCTTTTGATCTCATTGGATATTCTGACTCTGACTATGCTGGTGATCGTGTGGACCGCAAGTCAACATCTGGTACATGTCATTTCCTCGGACGATCTTTGGTCTATTGGTCCTCGAAGAAACAGAACTGCGTATCACTATCTACTGCTGAAGCTGAGTACATTGCCGCTGGTTCTTGGTGTGCCCAATTGCTATGGATGAAGCAAACTCTCAAGGACTACGGCGTCAACGTGAAGAATGTGCCTCTCTTCTGTGACAATGAGAGTGCCATCAAGATTGCTCACAACCCAGTTCAGCACTCGAAGACAAAGCACATTAAGATTCGTCATCATTTTCTTCGTGATCATGTGTTGAAGGGCGACATTTCTATTGAGCATGTGAAGACTGAAGAACAGCTAGCCGATATCTTCACCAAAGCCCTTGGATGAGAAGAGATTCAGCAAGTTGCGGTGTGAGCTAAATATCCTAGAATCTTCGAATGTTCTTTGAAAAGGACACTCATCCTAACACTTATGCAAAATTGATGACTTAGATGTGCAACACATGAAGAAACATTTTTCTTCAATCAATGAAGAATAACACTCTTAGTGTGAAGAAATTAATGAAGAATTTGATTCTCAGAACCCTACGATAATTGTACGCGGTGTCTGTAATCATCATTCTTATACGGTGGGTCACGCCACCACCAAAAGTTGAAATTCCTCAAATTATTCATATTCTTCAACTTTGCATAGTCTTCACTGGTTCCATTGTTTTTCTTCATTGGCTATATATATATATGAGTTTATGTCCTCTACAACATTCACTTATTGCTATTTCTTCAAGTTGGTTTTCTGCTAAGTGAATGTGATCGGACCCTTCCCCTCTATGTTATACTCAACCCAATCCGTTCAAAAATTCTTCATGTGCGTTCTATTTGAAACTCGTTCAAAATCTTCACTGTGTCCTTGTTAGCTCAAGAAATTGCGAACGAAAATTTAAAACCTATCTTATCGAAATTTTCGGCTTTGCCGCTCAAACCATTCTGCATCCCACGATACACTTATCCACTCACCCACGATCTAACACGATCTCCACCTCTCACTACGTGGGTGACACATGTCATGCGAATGAGAAGGGTCAGGGGCACGCTCGTCCAATTTCTTCGGGCGAGCAGTTTTTCACCGTGGCTATAAATACCCCTCCTTCCCTTCCTCACTTCTTTTACTCCGCTCGATCTCTCTCCAGCTCGAGCTTCTCAAACCCTAGCGCCGCCGCTACTTCATTGTCGCCAGTGAGGAAGAGCTTCACTGCCTCGACCTCGTCGCTCACGTACTCGCTGCGACCGCGGAAATCTTCACTCCACCGCCGCCGTAGCCGTCTTCCTCCGCCAACTTAGGGCGTGGAAGATCTGCACAGACCAACTTCACATTTCCTCACTCCAGTTCGTCGTGTTCTTCGTCCAGGGTAATTAAAAGTTACTTTTACTACCCTCGTTGATTCGAATAATTATCTTCAAAATCTTCAAAGGTGTTTTTTTCTTCATAGATTCACACACTAAACACCTCACAGGTCATCTGTTCTTGATTCGTTTCTCTAAGCCATGTTTTTTCTTCAAGATTCCTAAAATGTGTGGATTTTTAATCTACACATCTCTGGAACCTAAGACAAAGAACGCTTAGTGAAATTCTTCAAGACTCATCTGGTCAAATTCCGCTAACTTGTTCTTTTTACAAAACCTTCTGAGAATGCATATGACCTCTCCAAATTCCTCGCAACTATACTCTGTTCACAGGTACACATGTCAGCTGCTGAATCACTAGGTTCTCATCAACCTAACTCATTTGCAGCGTTCCTGTAAGTGCATCTAGTGCCCCTTAGTGATTTTGGTGTATTGAAGACTTATAGGTAAGGGACTAATGCGTGTGTGAGTGTACACAAGTCTATAAGTCTATGAGGAGTTTGATATTTATAGGAAAAGTCGACCCCTAAAAATGAATATCTTCGACTGAAGATTTTGGTATTTCTAAAGACTTTCATGAAGACTTTGAAAATGAAGAAATTGGTGTGTCCGTGAAGACTTGATATTCATGCGAGAAATATGAAGCTTAAAGACTTTCGTTTTCATAGTTTTGTTTTTCTCTTTCTTGAGTCATAGGAAACACCGTACTGTTAAAGGGCATCGAGGAAATACTAAGGAAAAAATTCCATGTGATGCTCAACTCAAAATCCTACACCTACCAATCCCTTCGAGTGAAGCCATTGAAAATCTCATACAGTTCGGTCAATTTCTTCAGTGACAGAGACGAAGTTCTTCTGGTCTCAGAGGAATTTGTCCTGACTGAGGAGTTAGGAATTCGCCAATGCGGATTGCCTACACAGTGAGGAACATGATAGCCCTGAGGATTTTGCTACTCAAAATTCCGACCGTTGCTGTGCTATGCGCCAGCTGTTCCAAAATATCTATCCACCTAATGGTCATATCATTGAAGGGCATTTATGTCTTATCATGTTAGGATGCTCCGAAAGAAACCGACACTTGTCATTTGAGAGAAACCCATCCTCCGAGGACTTTGAGCGAAAATCATCAAGTGAGGAAAAACCAAAAATCCAAAACCCAAACACCTACAAACCCCAAGTGATTGAGCATCACTGAAGAGATTGATCCTAAGTGGATCCGACGCTTGTTACCTTTGAAGACTGTGCTTCTTCCAGATGGTTAGGCGTCATGGTCTACAACATCCAAGAGGAATTGTGGATCACCAGGTGACCAAGTTTGTGAAGGTTTGGAAGTCGCCTGAAGACTTACCACGAGTGATTGGACGAGGTCTATGTGACCTTAGTTCAAGGAGAATACGGTGAGGATTGGGTGTCTTGGACTAAGTGTCCTTGACTGGGTGTCTGGGACTGTGTGTCCTCGAGTTTAAATACTCAGCCGCTCCAACCAGACGTACAACTGAGACAACAGTTGGAACTGGTCTACCAAATCATTGTCTTCACCGAGCTTACTGGTTCTATTTCCTCAACTCTTTCATTTCCTCATAATTGTGCTGTATGTTTGTTCATATCTGTGTTTGAAGACTTTGACTGAAGACTTTCTCAATTTCCTCAGTTCAATTTCTTCAGTCTGTTTGTCTTCATCCTGTGTTATCCTGTGATTATGCTTCCTGTACTCTGAGCCTGTCTTCATTTCATCATGATGACTATGCTTGTATTCAGTTATGTTTACCTTTGAGTACTTATTCCACTGCTAGTAGTTCTTCGCTAAGGAATTTCCTCACCGGCAAATTCCTTAGTGAAGAATTTCATAAAAATCGCCTATTCACCCCCCTCTAGTCGATATAACGCACTTTCAATTGGTATCAGAGCAAGGTACTCCCTTGTTCTGTGTGATTTTGTTTTAACCGCCTGGAGTTTTAGTTATGTCGACCGCAGGTATGATCAAGGTCTCTGCTGGGTGTCCTACCTTTGATGGGACGGACTACCCCTACTGGAAGAATAAGATGTGAATGCATCTTGAAGCAATTGATAACGATCTCTGGTATGTTGTGGAAAATGGTGTTCCCTCAGTCACACCTTCTCATAATGCTGCCGATGTGAAGAGATTCAAGCAACTCGACTCTCAAGCGAAGAATATCATATGTGGCCATCTGAGCAAAGGACAGTATGGCAGAGTGAGTGCTTTGGAAACAGCGAAGCTTATCTGGGACAGGTTGTCCAAATTGAATGAAGGAGTCTCAACTCAGCGTGACTCTCGAGTTGATGTTCTTCGCAATCTCTTCAACCGCTTCAAAAGACTCGACAATGAAAATGTTCAACAAACCTTCGATCGCCTCACTGACATCTCAAATGAGCTTCAAGCACTTGGTGCCACTGACATCACCGACCATGAGGTGGTGAAGAAATTGTGAGATCACTTGATTCCTCATTTGACACTCTGGCATTGATGATACAAGAACGTGCTGATTACAAGTCACTTGATCCCGCTGATATTCTCGAGAGGCTAAATACTCATGAGTTCCAACTAGCTGAAAAGAGAGATCTCTATGGTTCAAGCTATGGCAGAACACGTGCACTAAAGGCCAAGGCAGTATCTGAGTCCGAAGATGAAGATTCTGGTAGCAGCCTTGGTGATCCTGAAGAACTGAGCCATGATCTGGCTCTGCTCGTGAAGAAGTTCCAAAAGTTCTCAAGACGTGGTCGCCTTGGAAGATCCTCAAGGAGCAATGATTCCTCATCCAGTGACTACAAGAAGAGGCTCTGTCACAAGTGCAAGAAACCTGGACATTTCATTCAAGATTGTCCTCAGTGGGAAAAGGAATCAAAGAAGAAGAAATACAAGGATTACAGTTCCGATGATGCAAAGAAAAAGAAGAAATCCACAAAATCCTCATCATCAAAATCCTCAAAGCCTTCATATCACAAGAAGAGCAACTCCAAGAAGGCCAGGGCATTCATTGGCAAGGAAATGGACTTTGAGGCTGAATCTGAAGAAAATGAGGAAGAGGAGTCATCTAAGGAGTCCGAATCCGGAGTGGCGAGCCTTGCTCCCGCTACTGCATTCGTCAGCAAGTCTATCTTCAACATTGAGGAAAATGACCTCACCAACAAGGCTGATGAAGGGGATGATGACTACGCTCCCACCTATTGCTTCATGGCAAAGGGTGCCAAGGTACTCAAATATACCTCCTCTGAATCAAGTGAGACTGAATCTGATGAAAACCTTAAGCCCAGCTATTCTAAACTTGCTAAGATTGCTATAAAACAACAAAGGGCTTTAGAAAAGGTTCAAAACATGCTAAATAAAAGTGATGATATGTTGGGTGAAGAAATGGATCGCACTGAAACTTTGACTGAAAATCTTCAGAGACTTCAGTCCAAGCTTGACAAATTTCAAAGTCATCATAACACTCTCTTATGAGAAGCTTTCTTATGAATTTCTTCAAAGAAAGCAAGACCTTGAGAAGCTAAGAGTGAGTTATGAAGATCTTCAGAAGGAGCGCGATTCATTATTTCTCAACAAATCAGCACATCTCAGGAATAATTTGTTCCTCCATGCTTGAAGTGCATTGAACGTGAATCTGCTAATTCTTCACCTGAATGTTCAAATGCTGCTAATGTTTCAAATTCTTCACATGCCTCTGTTATCACTAATTCCTCATCTGAGGACATTGCTAGTATCATTGACGATGCAGGGCTGAAGGAATTGTACACGACAGGCATGTACAAAAGCCTCAAAGGGCATCAGGCTCTTTGTGATGTGCTTAAAAAGCAGATCCTCAACAGGAACCCTAGGAAAGAGGGTATCGCCTTTGAGAGGAAAATCAATGCTGATGGTACATATTGGAAGCCTGAGCAGTACCCCAAAACTACATGGGTTGCTGCAAAGGGACCTCCAGTTGATCCATCTAACTTATCTGGATTTGCATGTCTCATTCTGACGATGAGTCAATTGACTCAAACTATAAACTATTCAAAAATCAGAATGGTGAAGTATTTGCTAGATATGTTGGCACTAACTACAGGAACGGCTCCCCTATGAAGAAAATCTGGGTTCCCAAAAGATGCCTTGAAAATCTTCAGGTGAATGTCATCATGACGCCACCTATGAAGAATAGGAACCCCAGATCAAATTCTTCATATGGATTTAAGTCCTCATACGGACCAAAGTCCTCATATGGATCAAAGTCCTCATATGAAAATCATCGTGCTAACCCGTCTGTTTCGCAGGGAAGATCTAAGGATTATGGATATGTGCATTATTCTTCAAATCATTATGTCCATAAGTCCTAGAAGAATTTCTCTGCTTACTCTTATGCTTACTCTAACCCCTCTTATGTGAAACGAAATGGACTGGCTTCTATGCCATCCTTCTCGTATGGCGCTCGTAGAATGGTGAACTCTTTGCCACCCCTTCAGATGTGGGTGGTGAAGAAAAAGAATTAATCTCTTCTGCAGGGTCAGGTCTCCAGACACACATAATCGTCTAAAGAATTTGCTGGAGACCTGAGCATGCCTGAAAGGACACAGGCTAATCATGAAGAAATGAACTTTCATTTCTCACGTCCTCATATTGTTTATCAGTTCTTTTACTTGATGAAATTGATCTGATGAATTGATGTCATATTCTTCACTAATGAAGTATATGAGTTTGTAAGCTGCACTAATTCATCTGCAGGATGAACAACCCAAAGCCACTGAGTGGGTCCTTGATAGTGGTTGTACAAACCACATGACTGGTGACAAGAATCTATTGATGGATGCTCCATTATCACCGTCGCATCTGAAGCATATCATCTTTGCTAACAAAGGCAAAAGTCAGGTATTGGGTCTAGGTAAGGTTGTGATTACAAAGGATCGACACATGGACAAAGTCATGCTTGTTGAGTCCTTAGGATACAACCTTATGTCTGTCTCAATGCTTTGTGATCTTGATATGGTTGTTGTCTTTGGCAAGTACCATTGTGTTGTGGTTATGGAAGCTGACAATTCCAAAGTCTCCGAAGGCTTTAGGAGAGGAGACCTGTATATTGTTGATTTCTCTACAGGACCACAACCAGCCGTGTGCTTACTTGCAAAAGCTTTAGAAGGCTGGCTCTGGCATCAACGACTTGGTCATGCAGGCATGAGGAATTTGCACACGCTTGCGAAGAAGAAGCATGTCATTGGCATCGAGAACGTCAAATTTCTCAAGGATCACCTATGCGGAGCCTGTGAAGCTGGGAAGATGACCAAGGCCAAGCATCCAGCGAAGACTATCATGACCACCACTCGCCCATTTGAATTGCTTCACATGGATTTCTTTGGTCCTAATCATTATTCTGCTATCTCAAATGAAGCATCTCAATATGGCTTTGTTATTGTTGATGATTATTCTCGTTACACATGGGTACACCTTGTTACTTACAAACATGAAGTGCAGGAAGTCTTCAAACAATTTTCCTTGAGGGCTTCAACCAACTTTGGTGTGAAGATCAAGCACATCAGAAGTGACAATGGCACTGAGTTCAAGAATTCTTGTCTCGATGACTATCTTGATGAACTTCATATTACTCATGAGTTATCTGCTCCTTACACTCCTCAGCAGAACGGCATCGTGGACCGCAAGAACAAGACTCTTGCTGAGATGGCTCGCACTATGCTTGATGAATACAAAACGCCTCGTCATTTCTGGACTGAGGCAGTTGATACTGCATGCCACATCATCAACAGAGTATATCTTCACAAATTCTTCAAAAAGATTGCCTATGAACTCCTCACTGATAAGAAACCCAATGTAAGTTATTTCAAAGTCTTCGGTGCTAAATGTTGGATTAGAGATCCTCATCACAACTCAAAATTTGCATCGAAAGCACATGAAGGTTTTATGCTTGGTTACGGAAAGGACTCGCACACCTACAGAGTCTTCAACAACGTTCTTCACAAAGTTTTTGAAACTGTAGATGTGCGGTTTGATGAAACTAATGGCTCGCAAAGAGAGCACCTACCTACTGTGATAGATGAACCAACACCTGAGGAAACTATCAAGTTCAAGGCTACCGAGGATGTCATTCCTACTGAAGAATCTGCTGAAGAATTCATTCCAGAGCATGAAGAACATCGAGCTAATGCACCTGAAGAAAATGGTGCTGAAGAAAACGCTGATCAAACTCTTCAACGACAACCAGCTCATCCTCGCATTGCAAAAGAAGTGCAAGTTGAAAAGATCATCAATGACATCAAAGCGCCAGGTCCTCTCACACGCTCAAAAGCTTCACATTTGTCTAACTTTTGTGGGCAGTATGCTTTTGTCTCTATTACAGAGCCCCTAAGGTAGATGAAGCATTTCTGGAGCCTGAGTGGATTCAGGCCATGCAAGAAGAATTACATCAGTTCGAGCTCAACAATGTATGGGAACTGGTCAAACATCCAGATCCTCGCAAGCACAATATCATCGGCACAAAGTGGATCTACCGCAACAAGCAAGATGAAAATGGCCTTGTTGTGAGGAATAAGGCACAGCTTGTAGCTCAAGGCTACACACAGGTTGAAGGAATTGATTTCGGTGAAACTTTTGCACCTGTTGCTAGATTTGAGGCTATTCGCATATTACTTGCTTATGCTAACCATCATGATATCACTTTATATCAAATGGATGTGAAAAGTGCATTCCTCAATGGTAAGCTTGAGGAAGAAGTATATGTTGCTCAACCCCTAGGTTTTGAAGATCCAAAGAATCCCGACAAAGTCTTCAGACTCAACAAGGCCCTCTATGGCCTCAAGCAGGCCCCACGAGCTTGGTATGATACTTTGAAGGAACTCTTCATGAAGAAAGGCTTCAAACCCGGTTCACTGGACCCTACTCTTTTCACTAAATATTATGATGGTGAATTGTTTGTGTGCCAAGTATATGTTGATGATATTATGTTTGGCTGTACTGACCAACGTTATAGTGATGAATTTGCCTATATGATGAGTGAAGAATATCAAATGTCTAGTATGGGAGAGTTGAAATTCTTTTTAGGTCTTCAAATTCGTCAACAACACAATGGCATATTCATATCTCAGGAGAAATACCTCAAGGATGTACTTAGGAAATTCGGCATGCAAGATTGCAAAGGCGTCAAAATTCCTATGCCCACAAATGGCCATATGTGCACTGATGAAAATGGTATTGACTTCGATCATAAGTTATACCGCTCCATGATAGGTTCCTTATTATACTTATGTGCATCTAGGCCAGATATAATGCTTAGTGTTTGCATGTGTGCCCAATTTCAAGTTGCACTGGAGGAATCACACCATAAGGCTGTGAAGCATATTCTTCGATATCTAGCTCACACACCAACACTTGGATTATGGTACACCAAGGGCTCGGCTTTTGATCTTGTTGGATATTCTGACTGTGACTATGCTGGTGATCGTGTGGATCGCAAGTCAACATCTTGTACATGCCATTTCCTCGGATGATCTTTTGTCTGATGGTCCTCAAAGAAATAGAACTGCGTATCACTATCTACTGCTGAAGCTGAGTACATTGCCGCTGGTTCTTGCTGTGCCCAATTGCTATGGATGAAGCAAACTCTCAAGGACGACGGCGTCAACATGAAGAATGTACCTCTCTTCTGTGATAATGAGAGTGCCATCAAGATTGCTCACAACCAAGTTCAGCACTCGAAGACAAAGCACATTCAAATTCGTCATAATTTTCTTCGTGATCATTTGTTGAAGGGTGACATTTCTATTGAGCATGTGAAGACTGAAGAACAACTAGCCGATATCTTCACAAAGCCCTTGGATGAGAAGAGATTTAGCAAGTTGCGGTGTGAGCTAACTATCCTAGAATCTTCGAATGTTCTGTGAAAAGGACACTCATCCTAACACTTATGCAAAATTGATGACTTAGATGTGCAACACATGAAGAAACATTTTACTTCAATCAATGAAGAATAACACTCTTAGTGTGAAGAAATTAATGAAGAATTTGATTCTCAGAACCCTACGATAATTGTACGCGGTGTCTGAAATCATCATTCTTATACAGTGGGTCACGCCACCAACAAAAGTTGAAATTCCTCAAATTATTCATATTCTTCAACTTTGCATAGTCTTCACTGGTTCCATTGTTTTTCTTCATTATATATATATATATATATATATATATATATATATATATATATATATATATATATATGAGTTTATGTCCTCTACATCATTCACTTATTGCTATTTCTTCAAGTTGGTTTTCTGCTAAGTGAATGTGATCGGACCCTTCCCCTCTATGCTATACTCAACCCAATTTGTTCACAAATTCTTCATGTGCGTTCTATTTGAAAGTCGTTCAAAATCTTCACTGTGTCCTTGTCAGCTGAAGAAATTGCGAACGGAATTTAAAACTAATCTTATCCAAATTTTCGATTTTGCTGCTCAAATTGTTCCGCATCCCACGATAAATTTTTAATTCACCCACGATCTTACACGATCTCCACTACACAGTACGTGGGTGACACATGTCGTGCGAAGGAGAAGGGTCAGGGGCACGTTTTTCCCAAATCTTCGGGCGAGCAATTTTTTACTGCTACTATTTATACCCCCTCATCCCTTCCTCACTTCCTTTACTCCACTCATTCTCTCTCTCCCACTCGAGCTTCCCAAACCCTAGCGCCGCCGCTACTCCATCGTCGCCGGTGAGGAAGAGCTTCACTGCCTTGATCTCGTCGTCGTCGTACTCGCGCCGACCGTGGGAATCTTCACCTCCGCCACCGCCATAGACGTCTTCCTCTGCCAAGTTAGGGCATGGAAGATCTACACTGACGAACTCCACTATTTCACCTCACTGTTCGTCGTGTTCTTCATTCATGGTAATTAAAAGTTACTTTTACTGCCCTCTTTGATTTGAAGTTTCTCTACAAAATCTTCAAAGGTGTTTTATTCTTCAAATCTTCACACACTAAACACCTCACATGTCATCTGTTCTTGATTCGTTTCTCTAAGCATCATTTTTCTTCAAGATTCCTCAATTGTGTGGATCTTCGATCTATACAACTCTGGAACCTAAGACAAAGAACGCTTAGTGAAAATCTTCAAGACTCATCTGGTCAAATTCCTCAAACTTGTTCTTTTTGAAAAACCTTCTGAGAACGCATATGACCTCTCCAAATTCCTCGCAACTATACTCTGTTCACAGGTACACATGTCCGCTGCTGAATCACTAGGTTCTCATCAACTTAACTCATTTGCAGCGTTCATCGAAGAAAAGTTGCATACTTCTTCATAGAATTCAATTGTTCAAATTCCTCAACTGAAGAAAATGGCTGACGGTAAGAAGCCACAGAAGGGAGGAAAGAGGCCTGAGGTAAATACAGCTTTTGAAATCCTTGATGACATATATGCTGGGTATTGCACACCTACTGAGGAAACCAAGAATAAGCGCAAAGTGCGCATTCAGAAGATAGAGAGGAGATGGGCAAGAGAATGGAGGGAGTACAGATATGTCACTCCTAAGTATATGAAGAAATTCGCACTCAATCCTCCATGCCAAAGAGCTCCACTGGCACCTGGCCAAATTGCTGATCCCACCAGCCTCAAGCGCGGTGAGGACTATCCTAATGAATGGGCCAAGCACCAAGCCAAGCTGGCCAAGCAAGCCAGAGAAGCAGTGAGGAAATTTAATGAAGACTCTGCGGCTGCTGCTGCCGCTGATGAGGCCTCTGTCAAGCCGAGGAAATCCATGCCTAAGAAGCCTGCTCGTAAGCCAAGTGCTTCACCAACAGTGCCCTCATGGCGAAGTTCCTCAGCTGCGCCCTCACGGCCAGACTCTTCAAGGTCCTCACGACCAATTCCTCAAGCCGCTCCTTCAAAATCCTCAGCACCTCCTCTAAAGTCCTTAGCTGTTCCGACAAAGTCCTCAGCACCTGCGCATCTGGCCTCGTGCCAAAGGACTACAGGCATCTCCATTGCCTCTGGTGTCTCAGCAAGCTCCTCAACTGCACCAAATTCTTTATGTGGCCCCACTCTACTGAAGACCAAGGCCACTGCTGGACGAGGTCCGCGCCCAAGTCCTCAAAAGAAGCAAGTCGCTTTCCAAGTGCCGTATGAAGAAGATGAAGTTGATGATGATGAACTTGCAAAAATCATCACAGACAAACAAGTTAGGGCGAGTAGAGCCAAAGGCACACCTGTGCCACTGCATTTGGATCCCAAGCTGATCCTCGACTACATTGATCTCTGGCACAAGGACCCAAATACTCCTATGCCTGACTTCAAGCTGACACCTGGTCAAAATCACATGCTGACTCACTTCATCCAAGAGGAGAAGTGGAAGTATGACCAGGCCAGGCAGATCAAGAAGGCCCAGTACAGAAAGGAAAAATATCTGAAGAACAACGTTGTCACTATGATAACTGATGAACTTGTAAAAATCCAACCTGAAATCAAAACCCTCAGCGATGACTTCAAAGCCTACTATGCTGATTGGCAAGGAGCCAAAGTTAGATTTGTAAAGATAACTGAACAGTTCACTTCAAATGTTGCTGCCCCAACGCAACAGGGAATTCCTCAGGCTGAAGCATCTGCTCAGCCGACTGAAGAACATGCCAGCACCACTGATAACAATCAGGCTGCTGAAGAAAATGTGAGTTCCAGGGCTGAAGACTGCATTCCAGCCACTAAAGAAATTGCCAGGGCACCCAGTAGTGGTGTGCCTGAAGAAACTGAAGAAATTAGGGCAACTGCATCAGTTGTGCCTGTAGAAAATTAACCAGATTCCTCAGCTGCTCCTGCACCAACTTCAACTCCAATCCTTCCACCTACATCAGATGTGAAGAAGACCAAGGCTGCAGAGCGTGCTGCAGTGAAGAAAAGGAAATCATCAGCTGCTTCAGATTCTTCAGCTCCTAAGAAAATGAAGCCTATGACAAGTTCATTTGCACATCCGATTGATGCTGTTCCCATCTCAACCAGTCCATCAAAGGACCTTGTTCCTTTTGATGAAGAATATGTGAACCCCAGCGGATCTGATGAAGAAACTCCTTCTGCTGCTTCGTCTGATACGTTGGATGAAGAAATTGAAGTGGATGCGATCCCTTCAACACCTATCATCTCCTCGCCCATGCCTCAGTTCACAGCGGAAGAGGCTGGCGTTGAAGAAATGGAAGATTAAGATGTGGACATTGGCTGCTCCACACCCGTAATCAGTGATGAATTCTGGGAAAGTAAACATCCAAACTCACCAATGTTCACCCCTCTACAGCAAATTCCTCAGTCCCCCACACAAACTGTTCACATGGGCTCTGAAGAAACTCATCCCACTGCATCTGTCCATGAGGAAATTCCAGCCACTAGCGCTGAAGAAACTGCTGCTGCTGAACAACCAACGATGCAGACTGCCACTAAGGAGGAACCAGAAATTCCTCAGCCTGAAGAACCTGTGATTGAGATTCCTGAGGTCGTGATGCAACTCACTGACACTCCTCTGCCGAAGCCAAAGGATCCATTCTCATGCAAGCAAAAGTTCAAGGCTGATGATTTTTTCGGCGAGCACGTATTCTTCGAAGATTACAACCCATATGACTATGCTCGCATTAGGAAGAGGCGTTTCTAGACTGCTAGTCAAGCCAATTTCTATTCCTCAGTGTTGTTCAACAAGGAGAAGATTTTCTACCATGAGCATATTCCTCACGTGGATATGGAATCTCTGCCGTGCTTCGCACCAGTCCTCAGTGTTCTTCACGACGCTGGACTGCTCAATTTTTGCTCTGACATCTGCGATTGGAATGAAGAACTGATTCTTCAATTCTATGCAACGCTGCACATCACCGGAAATGCTGAAGATGTGAATTCATGGGTGCTGGACTGGATGTCTGAAAACACTTACTACACTGCACCAACCTCTGAATTGCTTCGTGCTCTACCACTTAGTCCTCCCCTTGAAGAAGCTCACTGCATCTACAGTGAACCTGAGCTCACACATCATTACATGCAAGTGCTGATGAAGCCTTTGAAACTAGGTCAGGCACCACGAACAAAATTCCTCGTGAAGGAATTGCTGTACGTGCCCAGAACTGTCTATCGTATTCTTACGAGGACAATCAGTCCTATCAAAGGCCACGACTCATCTGATGAGGGAATTGTTGGCATCATGAAGAATCTGGTATTCAACATCGTTCATGGCATTACTATCAACTATCACGATTTCTTCATGAGGACTATGGCCAATGTTGCACTGTCTCCGTTTGAGCTGAAGCCTTATGCACCTTGGATCATGAGATTCCTCAGGACAAGGTCTTCACTCAACTACAAAGCTGATTTCCAGAATCATCTCAGCTACTTGCCCCCAATTGAAGTCCTCAAGCAGACATATTCCTCAGTTGATGGAAAGGGCAAGGCACCAGCTATAATAGATGAAGGCATTCGTCCATTGGATGGTCAGTTTCGCAAAGCTGCATCTTATTCCACCAATGATGACTCTACCACACATGACTCTGCCAATGCTCCCACGTCCACTCCTCAAGCCACTGCTCCGCGTGTGATGAGAGACCGTGAACTTCTGCTTAGTCTTCACCAGAAGGTGGATCGAAATCACAAATGGGTTAAGCGTCAGTTTGGTTCACTTCTTCACAACATGACTGCCACACACTATGCAGTGAAGAAAAACCACTACTACCTCCATCAAGTCTTCGGTCGCACCTAGGCAATCCTGTCACATCTGTATGGTGAAGAAGATCTGAAGAACATGGGTCTTAATGAAGATTTTGACTGGTCTGCACCTCCACCGAAGAAATTCAAGAAGGTCAAGGTTCCTTCTCTGGTGGCCAGCTCATA
Organism: Triticum dicoccoides; assembly: GCF_002162155.2. NCBI lineage: Eukaryota > Viridiplantae > Streptophyta > Magnoliopsida > Poales > Poaceae > Triticum > Triticum dicoccoides. Next base: position 490,868,560 of record NC_041390.1, on the reverse strand, counting down.
TTCGTCATCGTGCGACACTGCTGAACATGAAGATTTAGACGACACTGCGGCAGGCCCTACATCAACCAACGACCCCAACAACGCTGGCGCGCTTCATCAACTTGATTATCTTCAGGGGTGTTAGTCCTCAGTTTCGATCCTTTTGGTCATTTGATGACAAAGGGGGAGAAATTTGAGTTAGTCTTCAAGCGGGTCTATTTTATCGCCCATATACAACGTTTTTTTGCTAAGTTACAACTCTCGTTCTTCTGAAACTTTATTGGATCGAGTTGTAATCTTAAACCCGATGGTGCTCTGATACTTTTGATGCACTGTGCTCTAACACTCTTGATGCACTATTCTGCATGATTATTCCTCGTTGATATTATTGCACGCATGCTGAATTTCATCAAGCACCATATTTCATCATGCATTTCAAATTCATCATATTATATGTTAAATGCGTGTATGAATTACAAGATATAGGGGGAGATCTCCATGATTCAACTCTTCAAGTGTGCATTGCTTCAAAAGCAAATTCCTCACTATGCACATCTTCAGGGGGAGTTCTTCTATATCTTGCAATCAAATTCCTCAATATCAGTATTTACACTTCATATGTTTATCCTCGTTGAAAACTTAACCTATATTGTCATCCATCACCAAAAAGGGGGAGATTGTAAGTGCATCTAGTGCCCCTTCGTGATTTTGGTGCATTGAAGCATTATAGGTTAAGGGACTAATGCGTGTGTGAGTGTACATAGGTCTATAAGTCTATGAGGAGTTTGATATTTACAAGAAAAGTCGACCCCTAAAAATGAATATCTTCGACTGAAGATTTTGGTATTTCTAAAGACTTTCATGAAGACTTTGAAAGTGAAGAAATTGGTGTGTCCATGAAGACTTGATATTCATGCGAGAAATATGAAGCTTGAAGACTTTCGTTTTCATAGTTTTGTTTTTCTCTTTCTTGAGTCATAGGAAACACCGTACTGTTAAAGGGGGTCGAGGAAATACTAAGGAAAAATTTCCATGTGATGCTCAACTCAAAATCCTACACCTACCAATCCCTTCGAGTGAAGCCATTGAAAATCTCATACAGTTCAGTCAATTTCTTCAGTGACAGAGACGAAGTTCTTCTGGTCTCTGAGGAATTTGTCCTGACTTAGGAGTTAGGAATTCACCAGTGCCGATTGCCAACACAGTGAGGAACATGATAGCCCTCAGGATTTTGCTACTCAAAATTTCGACCGTTGCTGTGCTATGCGCCAGCTTTTCCAAAATATTTATCCACCTAACGGTCATATCATTGAAGGGCATTTATGTCTTATCATGTTAGGATGCTCCGAAAGAAACTGACACTTGTCATTTGAGAGCAACCCATCCTCCGAGGACTTTGAGCGAAAATCATCAAGTGAGGAAAAACCAAAAATCCAAAACCCAAACACCTACAAACCCCAAGTGATTGAGCATCACTTAAGAGATTGATCCTGAGTGGATCCGACGCTTGTTACCTTTGAAGACTGTGCTTCTTCCAGATGGTTAGGCGTCATGGTCTAGAGCATCCAAGAGGAATTGTGGATCGCCGCGTGACCAAGTTTGTGAAGGTTTCGAAGTCGCCTGAAGACTTACCACGAGTGATTGGACGAGGTCTGTGTGACCTTAGTTCAAGGAGAATACGGTGAGGACTGGGTGTCTTGGACTAAGTGTCCTTGACTGGGTGTCCGGGACTGTGTGTCCTCGAGTTTAAATACTCAGCCGCTCCAACCAGACGTACAACTGAGACAACAATTGGAACTGGTCTACCAAATCATTGTCTTCATCGAGCTTACTGGTTCTATTTCCTCAACTCTTTCATTTCCTCATAACTGTGATGTATGTTTGTTCATATCTGTGTTTGAAGACTTTGACTGAAGACTTCCTCAATTTCCTCAGTTCAATTTCTTCAATCTATTTGTCTTCATCCTGTGTTATCCTGTGATTACGCTTCCTGTACTCTGAGCCTGTCTTCATTTCATCATGATGACTATGCTTGTATTCAGTTATGTTTACCTTTGAGTACTTATTCTGCTGCTAGTAGTTCTTCGCTAAGGAATTTCCTCACCGGCAAATTCCTCAGTGAAGAATTTCATAAAAATCGCCTATTCACCCCCCCCTAGTCGATATAACGCACTTTCAGTTCCTCGAAGAAAAGTTGCATACTTCTTCACAGAATTCAATTGTTGAAATTCACAACTGAAGAAAATGGCTGATGGTAAGAAGCCACAGAAGGGAGGAAAGAGGCCTGGGGTAAATACAGCATTTGAGATCCCTGATGAAATATATGATGGGTACTGCACACCTATTGCGGAAACCAAGAATGAGCGTAAAGTGCGCATTCAGAAGATAGAGAGGAGGTGGGCAAGAGAGTGGAGGGAATACAGATATTTCACTCCTAAGTACATGAAGAAATTCGCACTCAATCCTCCATGCCCAAGACCTCCATTGGCACCTGGCCAAATCGCTCATCCCACCAGCCTCAAGCGCGGTGAGGACTATCCTGATGAATGGGCCAAGCGCCAAGCCAAGTTGGCTAAGCAAGCTAGAGAAGCAATGAGGAAATTCAATGAAGACTCTGCTGCTGCTGCCTCTGCTGAGGCCTCTGCTGTCAAGCCAAAGAAGGCCATGTCAAAGAAGCCTGCGCGCAAGCCAAGTGCTTCACCAACAATGCCCTCAAGGCCAAGTTCCTCAGCAATGCCCTCACGGCCAGAATCCTCAAAGCCCTCACGGCCAATTCCTCATGCTGCTCCTGTTCCTCCAAAGTCCTCAGCTCCTCCGCCTAAGCCCTCAGCTGTTCCAACTAAATCCTCAGCACCTGTGCATCTCGCCTCATGCCAAAGGACTGCAGGCATCTCCATTGCCTCAGGTGTCTCAGCTAGTTCCTCAGCTGCACCAAGTTCCTCAGTTGGCCCCTCACTGCTGAAGACAAAGGCCACTGCTAGACGAGGTCCTCGCCCAAGTCCTCAAAAGAAACAAGTCGCTTTCCAAGTACCGTCTGAAGAAGACAAAGCTGATGATGATGAACTTGCAGAAATCATCAGAGACAGGCAAGTCAGGGCCGCTAGAGCCAAAGGATCATAGGTGCCACTGCTTTTGGATCCCAAGTTGATCCTCGACTACATTGATGTCTGGCACAAGGACCCCAACACTCCCTTGCCTGACTTCAAGCTGACTCCTGGCCAGAGTCACATGCTGACCCACTTCATTCAAGAAGAAAAGTGGAAATTTGAGAAGGCCAGGTAGATCAAGAAAGTGCAGTACAAGAAAGAGTGCTATCTGAAGAAAAACGTTGTCTCTATGATAACTGAAGAACTTGTCACTATTCAGACTGAGATTAAGATACTTAGTGATGACTTTGACGCATATCGCGCTGATTGGCTTGGAGCCAAGGTTCGTTTTGTGAAACTTGCGGATAACTTCACTTCCAATGTTGCAGCCCCAACGCAACAGGAAATTCCTCAGGCTGAAGCATCTGCTCAGCCTACTGAAGAAAATGCCAGCACCGCTGATGACAATCAGGCTGCTGAAGAAAATGTGAGTTCCAGGGCTGATGACTGCATTCCAGCCACTAACGAAATTGCCAGGGCACCCACTAGTGGTCCGCCTGAAGAAACTGAAGATCTCAGGGCAACTGCATCAGTTGTGCCTGAAGAAAATCAACCAGATTCCTCAGCTGCTCCTGCACCAACTTCAACTCCAATCCTTCCATCTGCATCGGATGTGAAGAAGACCAAGGCTGCAGAGCGTGCTACAGTGAAGAAAAGGAAAGCATCAGCTGCTTCAGATTCTTCAGCTCCGAAGGAAATGAAGCCTATGACAAGTTCATTTGCAAATCCGATTGATGTTGTTCACATCTCAACCAGGCCATCATAGGACCTTGTTCCTTTTGATGAAGAATATGTGATCCCTAGCGGATCTGATGAACAAACTCCTTCTGCTGCTTCGTCTGAACCGTTAGATGAAGAAATTAAAGTGGATGTGATCCCTTCAACACCTATCATCTCCTCGCCTATGCCTCAGTTCACAGCTGAAGAGGCTGGCGTTGAAGATATGGAAGATGACGATGTGGACATTGGCTGCTCCACACCCGTAATCAGTGATGAATTCTGGGAAAGTCAGCATCCAAACTCACCAATGTTCACCCCTCTACAGCAAATTCCTTAGTCCCCCACACAAACTGTACATATGGGCTCTAAAGAAACTCATCCCACTGCATTTGTCCATGAGGAAATTCCAGCCACTAGCGCTGAAGAAACTACTGCTGCTGAACAACCAACGATGCAGACTGTCACTAAGGAGGCACCAGAAATTCCTCATCCTGAAGAACCTGCGATTGAGATTCCTGAGGTCGTGATGCAACTCACTAACACTCCTCTGCCGAAGCCAAGGGACCCATTCTCACGCAAGCAAAAGTTCAAGGCTGATGATTTGTTCAGCGAGCACGTATTCTTCGAATATTACAACCCATATAACTCTGCTCGCATTAGGAAGAGGTGTTTCTGGACTGCTAGTCAAGCTAATTTCTTGTCCTCGGTGTTGTTCAACAAGGAGAAGATCTTCTACCATGAGCATATTCCTCACGTGGATATGGAATCTCTGCCGTGCTTCGCACCAGTCCTCAGTGTTCTTCATGATGCTGGGCTGCTAAACTTTTGCTCTGACATCTACGATTGGAATGAAGAACCGATTCTTCAATTCTATGCAACGCTGCACATCACTGGAGATGCTGAAGATGTGAATTCCTGGGTGTTGGACTGGATGTCTAAAAACACTCACTACACTGCACCAGCCTCTGAATTGCTTCGTGCTCTACCACTCAGTCCTCCCCTTGAAGAAGCTCGCTGCATCTACAGTGAACCTGAGTTCACACATCATTACATGCAGGTGCTGATGAAACCTTTGAAGCCAGGTCAGGCACAAAGAACCAAATTCCTCGTGAAGGAAGTGCTGTACGTGCCCAGAACTGTCTATCGTATTCTTACGAGGACAATCAGTCCTATCAAAGGCCACGACTCATCTGATGAGGGAATTGTTGGCATCATGAAGACTCTGGTATTCAACATCGTTCATGGCATTCCTGTCAATTATCACGATTTCTTCATGAGGACTATGGCCAATGTTGCACTGTCTCCATTTGAGATGAAGCCTTATGCACCTTGGATTATGATATTCCTCAGGACAAGGTCTTCACTCAACTACAAAGCTGATTTCCAGAATCACCTCAGCTACTTGCCCCCAATTGAAGTCCTCAAGCAGACATATTCCTCAGTTGATGGAAAGGGCAAGGCACCAGCTGTAATAGATGAAGGCATTCGTCCATTGGATGGTCAGTTTCGCAAAGCTGCATCTTATTCCACCAATGATGACTCTGCCAATGCACCCAAGTCCACTCCTCAAGCCACTGCTCCGCGCGTGAGGACTGACCGTGAACTTCTGCTTAGTCTTCACCAGAAGGTGGATCGAAATCACAAATGGGTTAAGCTTCAGTTTGGTTCACTTCTTCAGAACATGACTGCCACACACAATGCAGTGAAGAAAAAACACTACTACCTCCATCAAGTCTTCGGTCGCACCTGGGCAATCCTGTCACATCTGTATGGTGAAGAAGATCTGAAGAACATGGGTCTCAAAGAAGATTTTGACTGGTCTGCACCTCCACCGAAGAAATTCAAGAAGGTCAAGGTTCCTTCTCTGGTGGCCAGCTCATATTCTTCATCGCGTGACACTGATGAAAATGAAGACTTGGACGACACTGCGGCAGGCCCTACTACAACAAACGACCCCAACAACGCTGGCGCTCCTTCATCAACTTGATATTCTTCAGGGGCGTTAGTCCTCATATTCGTTCCTTTGGTCATTTGATGACAAAGGGGGAGAATTTTGAGTTAGTCTTCAAGCGGGTCTTTCTATATGGGCGTGTTTTTTGTTAAGTTACAACTCTCGTTCTTCTCTGACTTTATTGGATCGAGTTGTAAACTTAAACCCGATGGTGCTCTGATACTCTTGATACGTTTTTTGCATGTTTATTCCTCGTTAATATTATTGCACGCATGCCGAATTACATCACTCACCATATTTCATCATGCATTCCAAATTCTTCACTGTTATATATCAAATGCGTGTATGAATTATAAGATATAGGGGGAGATCTCCATGATTCAACTCTTCAAGTGTGCATTGCTTCAAAACCAAATTCCTCACTATGCACATCTTCAGGGGGAGTTCTTCTATATCTTGCAATCAAATTCCTCAATATTAGTAGTTACACTTCATATGTTTAACCCCGTTGAAAACTTAACCTATATTGTCATCAATCACCAAAAAGGGGGAGATTGTAAGTGCATCTAGTGCCCCTTAGTGATTTTGGTGCATTTAAGACTTATAGGTTAAGGGACTAATGCGTGTGTGAGTGTACACAAGTCTATAAGTCTATGAGGAGTTTGATATTTACAGGAAAAGTCGACCCCTAAAAATGAAGTTCTTCGTCTGAAAACTTTGGTATTCTGAAGACTTTCTGCAGACTTTGAAAGTGAAGAAAATGGTGTGAACTTGAAGACTTGGTATTCATTCGAGGAACATAAAGCGTGAAGACTTTTGTTTTCATAGTTTCATTTTCTCTTTCTTGAGTCATAGGAAACACCGTACTGTTAAAGGGGGTCGAGGAAATACTAAGGAAAAATTTCCATGTGATGCTCAACTCAAAATCCTACACCTACCAATCCCTTCGAGTGAAGCCATTGGAAATCTCATACAGTCCAGTCATATTCTTCAGTGACAGAGACGAAGTCCTTCTCGTCTCTGAGGAATTTGTTCTGACTGAGGAGTTAGGAATTTGCCAGTGCGGATTTTCCTACATAGTGAGGAACATGATAGCACTGAGGATTTTGCTACTCAAAATTCTGACCGTTGCTGTGCTATGCGCCAGCTGTCCCAAAATATCTATCCACCTAATGGTCATATCATTGGAGGGCATTTATGTCTTATCATGTCGGGCTGCTCCCTAGGCTATAAATAGCCGCCCCCTACAACCAATAGCTGGCTGGCTGCTCCGAGAGAAACTGACACTTGTCATTTGAGAGCAACCTATCCTCCAAGGACTTTGAGCGAAAATCATCAAGTGAGGAAAAACCAAAAACCCAAAACCCAAACACCTACAAACCCGAAGTGATTGAGCATCACTAAAGAGATTGATCCTGCGTGGATCCGACACTTGTTACCTTTGAAGACTGTGCTTCTTCCAGACGGTTAGGCGTCATGGTCTAGAGCATCCAAGAGGAATTGTGGATCACCGAGTGACCAAGTTTGTGAAGGTTTGGAAGTCACCTGAAGACTTACCACGAGTGATTGGACAAGGTCTGTGTGACCTTAGTTCAAAGAGAATACAGCGAGGACTGGGTGTCCTGAGCTGCGTGTTCAGGACTGGGTGTCCAGGACTATGTGTCCTCGAGTTTAAATACTCAGCCGCTCCAACCAGACGTACAACTGAGACAGCAGTTGGAACTGGTCTACCAAATCATTGTCTTCACCAAGCTTACTGGTTCTATTTCCTCAACTCTTTCATTTCCTCATAACTATGTTGTGTGCTTGTTCATATCTGTGTTTGAAGACTTTGACTGAAGACTTTCTCAATTTCCTCAGTTCAATTTCTTCGGTCTGTTTGTCTTCATCCTGTGTTATCCTGTGTTTACGCTTCTGTACTCTGTGCCTGTCTTCATTTCATCATGATGACTATGCTTGTATTCAGTTACATTTACTTTTGAGTACTCATTCCACTGCTGGTAGTTCTTCGCTAAGGAATTTCCTCACCAGCAAATTCCTCAGTGAAGAATTTCATAAAAATCGCCTATTCACCCCCCCTCTAGTCGATATAACGCACTTTCAGTGGATGAAACAATTATAATTATGATGGAAGACAAACATACCAAAACTACTAGGATGCCATGCAAAAACAGTGCCACGAGTGGTGGCAGCAAACACAAGGCCCTTGTATTGAATTGCATCATATACTCATCCGTGTATAGAAACTGATTTTTTAGCAATATCCATCGAGTCGAACCACGAAGGATGGCAACAAGCTTGTCAAAGACAGCAACAACTTGATAGTTGTTGTAATTCCAAGAGCGGTAGGGAACTCGACAAATTGCTATCTTCTGTAGAAGACAGTCACCATGATCGTATTTGAACGTGCGTACATTACCGGTGTGCTCAACCTCTGGGCAGTGTGCTGAGATGTTTGGAAGTGGAACCCGGTGACGAGTGTACACATTCACAAGTTCCCACTCGCAGTTGGACCCAATGTAAACAACCCAATCTCCATTTGCGCCCGCCCAAGCCTTGCCCTCAAGCAATGGCATCTTAACATCATACGTATCATTATCAAGCGGCATCAACTGGCACAGGGCGAGGCCTCCATCGTGCCAGCGCCAGTCATCAGGGTCACGGCGAAGAAGATAGGGGAGATCAAAGCACTCCTTGACTCTTGGGTTCTTTGTAATGATGTTATTAGTTGAGTTGAGAATGGGCTTGAACGAACTTGCCATGCTAGCCGAGGTGATGACGTCGCACCGATCAATGAGTTCCTCCACCAGGTCATCTTTCAGATCGGGGCAAGAATAACAGGGTCGTTTCCGGCCTGTTCCCTCCATGGAGAAGACGATCGAACAATGGCAGAAGAAAGGGTGAAGGGCTGAAGGAAAATGGAGGAGGGAGAGGAAGAGCGTGCGACAGCAGTTCCAAATCGAGAGGGAAAGGCGAAGAGTCGATGGACGGTTGCGAGTTTGCCACGGTTCACGAAGAGGCGCCCCGGCCTACACGTCCGTTCAGAAATACTCCTACTACTCGTCGTCGTCTCACTGATATGTTGAAACGGGACCACATGTCAACGAAACATGGTGTGTAATTTCTCGTGCAAAATGCGATTTGGCCACGTTGGCCCGAGGTGCCGCATTAGTTATCGACCTTTATTTTTTTAATGGCGTGCCGATCAGTTTTGAAGCACGACTAACTGGTACTGTACGTGGAGAGGATGACAGCAGGGACCCGCCAAGGTCATGGAAGTACGCAAGCAAGTGCCTCCTTATTTCAAGCCAATAAAAAAATGGCTCCTCCTAGTGGATTTCTGACATCTGGGTCCCATGCCATTGTCAACATAGTCAATAAACGAGAGAATTGCACAACGAGCGGCTGACACCAGGGACCCAACAACTCGCCCAGTTATTTTTGTTTTGGGTTAATTTGATAAATGCCACTCCAGATCTGGTGTATCCGAGAAATGGCACTGCAATTTCCAAACTTTGAAAAATGCCATTTCTAGTGGCATTTTTCGAAGTCTGGAGTGGCGTTTTTCAAAGTTTGCAAACTGCAGTGGCAATTTTCAAATTTTGCAAAAATTGCAGTGGCATTTTTCAAAGTTTGGAAATTGCAGTGGCATTTTTATGAATCGCCATAATTGGAGTGGCATTTATCTAATTTGTTTTTGAGACGGAAGCAGGGTGTCAACTGGGCTGTGCGGGACACTCTGGCCTGTCTAGACAACCTTTTCTTTTATGTTTACCACAGACCAGCCAAGTAGTTTTTTTTCTTTCTGAAAATGGCTAGCCCAATTCTGTTGTGATTTGTCAAGTAAGTCGCTTTATCAGGCCTGTTGGGCTGCAAATCTTTCAAGACGAGGAGAGCTTCATTCGGCTGGCCGAGAAAATGGCCTATCAGTAATGAGAAATGGGCTGTACATTTTTAAAACACATCAAACCGACAATTATTTTCAAATATCTTTTTTTCATTTCGAGATTTTAAATTGCATTGATTTTTATGCGTGGACAATTTATTGGATTTTATATTGATATACATTTATTTTTAAAATCAGTCTAAATGTGAGTCGAAATTTCGGGATTAAAAACAGTTCAGCCACACCGACATATGCAAAATTTCGTATAATTTTTTAACCGTGCCCACAATATGTGCTGTAATGCTAACATAAAGAATATGGGCTCCAAAAAAACCTGTAAGAATTAGCAAATGGGCTGTAAATTATTTGAAATAATGGCAGATGGGCTGTATGCTGTTTTCCATAGATGGCCCGTATACTGTTGGATGTCCATCCAACGGTCGTCGTGCTTCTTCAATCTGTGCTCTTCCTGCTCCAGCCGCTCAAGCAAGCGCCAGCGGGACTGCCTGCTCCCTCCTCCCCGCGGCCAGCTGTGCTGCCACGCAGGCCTCACCGCCCCACCATACTCCCATCGCTAGCCTAGCCATCCCTCTACTCACCCACACCTGTTGTTATTCTCCGGCGACGGCAGACGAACCAGTAAACCCTCGTACAGTCGTACTCCCCTCCGCGTGGGAAACAAAAAACAACAGCCGAGTCTTCCCTACCTCCGTGTCGTTCCCTTCCTAGGCCTCGCCATTGTCCACCGCCCTGGTGCTCTCGGCGTGGCGTGGTCAGCGTGGTCAACGACCGACATGCATCTGAAGTGGACTGTACATGGAGAGGCTAACAGCTGGGTCCACGGCCGCATGCAAGGAAATGCCTCCTTATTACGCGCAAAATAATGATTTCTTCCACCTGACATCTGGGACCCACCGAAATGGCCTCTGTATTTCACGAAAAAAACGTTACCGCCGCTGACAGCTTGGACCCACCAGCTATATCTTCCCACGCAAGGAAGTGCCTCCTTATTACGCACAAAAAATGAATACGCCCCTGCTAGCTGGGACCCAGTATAGTGGGCCTACTAAGTTGACGGGGAGGAAGGGCTTTGTCAACTTAGTCAATATGCACGATTCTAGCTCGACTGACCGTACGATGTCCATCCAACAACCGTAGTGCTTCTTCAACCTCTGGTCTTCTTGCTCCAGCTGCCCAAAGCAGCACCGGTCGTGCCGCCTGCTGCTGCCTCCCGTGGCCGGCTGTGCTGCCGCGGAGGCCTCACCGCCCCCATACTACTCCCACCGCTGGCTAGGCCATCCCTCCACTCCACTCACCCACACCCCCTGTTATTGTACGGCGATGGCAGCGCAGCCGAACCAGTGAACCCTCGTACTCCTCTCCGTGTGGGCATCCACTGCCGCGTCTTCCCCGGCTCCGCGTCGTCCCCTTCCTAGGCCTCGCCGTCGTCCACCGCCATGGTGTTGTCGGCGCGGCATGGTCAATGTGGTCAATGACCGAATTCCATCAGAAGAATACTATACGTGGAGAGGCTGACAGCTGTGTCCACGACAGCCGCAAGGAAGTGCCTCCTTATTACGCGGAAAATAATTATTCCTCCACCTGACAGTAGGGACCCACCAGACGCCCACCAGTATATCACAAAAAAAACGTTTGCCCCTGACTGCTGGGACCCACCTGACGGGCCACCGTATTTCGCGAAAAAACGTTCCCCCTGCTGTCAGCTCGGACGCACCGGAAGTGCCTCCTTATTACGCACAAAAAAATGAATACCCCCTGCTAGCTGGGACCCACCTTGGTGGGAGACTAACTTGTGGGCCTACTAAGTTGACGGGGACAGAGGGCTTTGTCAACTTAGTCAATATGCACGATTCTAGCTCCAGTGACCGTACGATGTCCATCCAACGGCCGTAGTGCTTCTTCAACCTCTGGTCTTCTTGCTCCAGCCGCCCAAACCAGCGCCAGTCGTGCCTCGTGCTCCTGCCTCCCATGGCCGGCTGCGATGCGGCGGAGGCCCCACCGCCCCTACTACTCCCACCGCTGGCCAGGCCATCCCTATACTCACCCACACCCCCTGTTATTCTGCGGCGATGGCAGCCTCACACCGCAGCGAACGAGTGAACCCTCGTTGTCGGTGTCAAAACCGGCGGATCTCGGGTAGGCGGTCCCGAACTGTGCGTCAAGGCCGAATGGTAACAGGAGACAAGGGACACGATGTTTTTTACCCAGGTTCGGGCCCTCTCAATGGAGGTAATACCCTACTCCTGCTTGATTAATATTGATGATATGGGTAGTACAAGAGTAGATCTACCACGAGATCAAGGAGGCTAAACCCTAGAAGCAGCCTATGGTATGATTGTTGTATATGGAGTTGATTGCCTATGGACTACAACCCTCCGGTTTATATAGACACCGGATAGGGTTAGGGTTACACAGAGTCGGTTACAATGGTAGGAGATCTTGAATATCCGCATCGCCAAGCTTGCCTTCCACGCCAAGGAAAGTCCCATCCGAACACGGGACGAGGTCTTCAATCTTGTATCTTCATAGTCCAGGAGTCCGGCTGAAGGTATAGTCTGGCTACCCGAACACCCCCTAATCCAGGACTCCCTCACTCGTACTCCTCTATGCATGGGCATCCACTGTCGTGTCGTCCCCTTCCTAGGCCTCGCCGTCGTTCACCGCCTTGGTGCTCTCGGCGCGGCGTGGTCAACATGGTCAAGGAACGGCTTCCATCGGACGTGGACTATACGTGGAGAGGCTGACAGCTGGGTCCACGGCTGCAGCAAGGAAGTGCCTCCTTATTACGTGCAAAATAATTATTCCTCCACCTGGCAGCGAGGACCCACCAGACGGGCCACCGTATTTCATGAAAAAAACGTTTGCCCCTGACTGCTGGGACCCACCAGCTACATATTCGCACGCAAGGAAGTGCCTGACAGTCGGGACCCACCTGGTCGAAGTGTACGTAGTGTTGTCATTTTGGTCGCGAACGTGTACGTACATATGTACTGGTGGATGTAGAGGTGCGCACGTGTCGTAGTAGAGGCGCGCACGTAGCATGTACACGTACGTACAACGGCTAGGGTGCAAGAAAGAAAATACGGCCACGTATGTGTACATACGGGCGGGGTCTCGAACGCCTATATGCGCATACGTACGGCCAGGGCTCGTGTACATGGCTGGGTCGGAACAGAGAAATAGCATCGTTGTCATGTTCATGGGGAGGCAACGGAATGCGTCGTGTTTATGGGGAGGCAACGGAATGCGTCGTGTTCATCGGGAGGGCTTGGACGGAACAGGCGATGGAAACGAGGTCTGGCGTACCACAGAATGGAGGAAACGACCTTGTGCTCGACCGGCCACGTTCGAAACGGGATCCTGTTGATCGGGAGGCGTCTGGCGTACTGCAAAATGGAGGAAACGGACTTGTGTTGGAGCGCTACGGTCGAAACAGGTGTCCTGTTCATCGAGAGGGGTGTGGCGTACCGCAAAACGGAGGAAACAGACTTGTGTTGGAGCGCTACGGTCGAAACAGGGGTCCTGTTCATCAGGAGGGTGTGTGGCGTACCGCAAAACGGGACTCCACGGGATACTGTTCATCTCCACCGTCGACCCCCTCCAGCCACCACGAGCTACTATTCATCCACCGTCGACCTCCTCCAGCCTCCACCTGCGACTATTCATCCACGGGCTCCTGTTCATCCAGCCTCCACCGCGCGCTACTCCACCGGCTACTATTCAACCAGCCCTCTCCACGGGCTCCTGTTCAACCACCCCTCCATGGGCTACTATTCATCCTGCCCTCCACCGTCTACTGTTCATCCTGCCCTCCACGGGGTGGTCCTGTTCATCGAACCCTCCACGTGGTCCTGTTCATCCAGCCCCAACTGGCTCGATCGATCGGGGTCCTG
>NC_041390.1:490840229-490854615 GCF_002162155.2 Triticum dicoccoides | reverse complement strand
CAGAGGCAGCATCGATCGGCTTCAGTTAGCAGCAGTAGCGAAGGAATCGCTCGATCGGGTTCAGTTAGTAGCCATCGATCGATCGCTCGGGTTCAGTAACGCGTAGCCTGCAGTGCAATCGCTCGGGTTTAGTTAGAGCCCAACGGCTTGCTCGGGTTCAGTTAGAGCCAACGCCTCGCACACACGCGCGTACGTGTACGAGAGAAGCGCGCATCGCTCGGCCCCCGACCTCCCACTTTAACCGGGAACTCCCCGAAATTTTCCTCCCCCTCGCTTCTACCATGGTTTTTTCCGTCATGGACGGCCCAAAGAATGTCATGCAGCTGCGTCTCCGGCCCGCCCAAGAAGAAAAGCCCATTTTCTTTCATGATTTTTTGTCATAGAAGTAGGAGCCCACCACGTCTATGATGATATCGGGTTTGGTCACAATTATCGTCATAGAAGTGTCATATGTATGACATAATTTTTTTTGTTCGGCCCAAAATGTCACGGATGTGTCTTTTCTTGTAGTGCAAAGGTAGATTCCACGTCCGCACCCGGTTTGTGGGCTCGACGCGCGCGCGACCGACTTCCGCCGTGACAACCACCATGCGCGCCTCATCCGCGCGGGCGGAGACGACAATGACACGCTAGTTCCTCCTCACCAGCGTGCTAGAGCACGTGCTCGTCCTCCTCTTCGTACGCTGCGTGCATAGACACGGCTCCACCAGCTGCTCGCGTGCTTGGCAGCGTGGCGGCATCGCGAGGAGGGACTGCAGACGACGTGAGCGGGCGAGCCTTTGGCTTGGCGGCGACATGGCAGTGATGGGCGAGATATTGTTAGCCGGACCAGGCGGGCGCCGGCATGCGCAACGGCGGCGGTGGCATATTGATGAGTGTGCGTATGGGAGCTTAGTTTAGTATTATATAGGGTTGTTCAAACTTAAAAGAAAACCATACTAGTACATGTAAACATTAGACTTAGGAAGTGCTTTTATTAGTTACCACAACCATGATACGGAATCCTGTGCAAGCGCGTGAACCGCGCCCGCGCGGTCGATCGAATGGTGCGTCACTGTGTCGCGCTCGAAGGACATCCACCGAACCTTGTGTGTGTGTGTGAAAACAATCCCCGAATATTACTCAACTTTTTTTCTGAGAAATGTTCTTGACGCTACTATATTTCCATATATTTGAATTTAGCTCCAGTTCGTGTTTATTTGGATTTGGACGTTTTAGGTGCGCCCTAGTTTTTTTAATACTGATTTTGGGGCTGTTTGGTTCCCAGCCACCATTTGCCAAGCCAAAATTTGGCAGCCACAGTTTAGTTGGCATGTGTTTGGTTTTTGCCACACTTTGGCTTGGCACACTTTATTGCCCCTATGGCCCACTTATCATAGAGACAATGTTGCCACACTTTCCTAAGATTAGTTCTGTCAGGACCCCGATCCTAGGTCACACCGATCTAGCATGTAACACATCATATCACTTTGCGGCCTCACGCACGGTATTCCCATGGTGCCACCTTACCTGGCCGGGGCCGTTTGCGCCTTTTGGCTCATGTATATGATAGTGTCGCTAGCATCCATATGACAAAGAACCCGGGCTGACATGGCTAGTCGTGAACCCAAAGTGGCACAGACTTACAGGGACAGGCATCCATGACCCAGCATCGAACGTGTCGGTCATCAGCAAGTGGGTCCGGGCTGTAGCACTGGGCTAGCAGGACTCCGGTAAACCGGGCTGTAGCGGGCTAACAGGACTCCGGTACTCAATGCGTGACATTTCCCCGAAGGGACAGACACAGGAACGAAGAAGGACACATGCCGGCCAGCCTAAGTGTTCCAGAGCAGTAGCAAGCTACCATGGCTCAGTGGTAACACTAGGAGACATTTCCCGGTAAGAGAGGCTACTAAAGATAAACAACTAGATAGTCAGATCCCACACATACCAAGCATTTCAATAACATACACACAATATGCTCGATATGTGCAAATACAACATGGCATCACAACATGACTCTATAACTCAAGTATTTATTCCTTAGGCTCCGAGGAGCGAGATATTACAAACAGGGGTCTCATGACCCAACATTCAGAGCATACAAATCAAAGCACAAGCGGAAGCTTAACATGTCTGAGTACAGACAACTATAAATGAAAAAGGCTGAGAAGCCTGACTATCTACCAGATCCTGCCGAGGGCACAAGACCGTAGCTGAGGTAACAAGCTAAACGTCGAAGTCCACGTGGAACTACTAGTGAGACCGAAGTCTCTCTGCAAAAACATAAAATAGGCAAACGTGAGTACAAATGTACCCAGCAAGACTTACATCAGAACTAACTACATATGCATCATTATCAACAAGGGGATGGTGGGGTTTAACTGCAGCAAGCCAGCTTTGACTCGGTGACTATCCTAAACTACGACTGCAAGCAACTCTTTTGAGGTGGCGCACATGAGTCCACATATTCACCATATCAATACACCACTATGGATCCGCTCCCGTCTCCCTACGAGAACGCCATCCATAGCACTCACGCTTATCTTGCGTATTTTAGAGTATCCACTTTCACTTGTCTATGAACTGATATAAGCAACCCAGAAGTCCTTTACCGCGGACACGGCTATTCGAATAGATGATGTTAACCCTGCAGGGGTGTACTTCTTCATACATGTTTCCACCACTTAGCGTCTGCACACAACATGTGCTCGGCAGACTTCAAGCGAAAGCCGACGTGGGTGTAGACCACGACCTACCTAAACACTCAAGTCTCTAGTCCAGGTTTATTGCCTATTCGGGTTCCATCCATGAGGAGATCCGGCCGGAGTTTCGCTCACAGCCCCAAACGATGTGAACAGGGTTCCGTGACACCAAACGGGTGCCCGGTATACCCGGCCACGTGCCTACCGCATCACAGCCCACCCCTACGGTCAGCGCTGTCCACGGCCTCCAGCATACTACAAACACCAGAAACTACTTGCAACTCCTGGACAGAGGACGAGGGTGAATAAGAAGTCGAGCGGGGTCATATTTCAGGGCCCAATGTATGGTAGTAGCTGAATCATGGATCACAAACACAGAACTCAGTTCCTGAGGACGGCTGCAATGAGACAACCCACCATGTACTCCTACATGGCCTCTCACCGCTACCTTTACCAAAACGTGTTCACACACTTAGCTCACACACAGTAGGACATGTTCACACGCCTCTGATTCATCCCCGATGAATCAGACCTGACACAACTCTAAGCAGTAGCAGGCATGACAAACAAGCATAAATGAGTAGGCACAACAGGGCTCAAACAACTCCTACTCATGCTAGTGGGTTTCATCTATTTACTATGGCAATGACAGGTCATGCAAAGGATAAAGGGGTTCAGCTACCGCAGCAAGTAACAGATGAATTGGTGTTGTCCTAATGCAGTAAAAGAGAGCAGGAGCGAGAGAGTAGGATTGTATCGGAATGAACAAGGGGGTTTTGCTTGCCTGGCACTTCTGAAGATAACATTGAGTCTTCATCAGTGTCAACGGTCACATCGTCGATACAACGTCTATCGAGGGGGAACAACACCGGCAAACACAGAGGAAACACGATCAATGCAATGCACAATATGATGCATGCTATGACATGGCAATATGAATGTGTTTTGGGCTAATGCACTTAGCTATGATTTAAATGAAGTTGGTTTGAATACAAGATTCAAATTCAAACTCCATATGTGATTATTTAAATACCCTTTATTTGTTTTGTGCTAAACAGCAGCTATAAGTTGTTCTAACATGCGTGAAAATGGTACAGATGGATTCCTTGAATTTTTCTGATAATTTTTCATATATAATTTATTTAATTTGGAGTTACGGTTGAATTTCTATGAATTTTAGAAGTTTATACAATTTTCTGGAATTTCAGAATATTAATAATTCCAGTAATTCATTATTGCGTCAGCCTGACGTCAGTGTGACATCAGCAGGTCAACAGGTCACTGTCCAGTCAAACCTGACAGTGGGTCCCGCGTGTCAGTGAAATTAGTTTAGTTAGAATTTAATTAAACTAAACTGGGTTAATTAACAGGGCTGGGCCCCACCTGTCAGTGACTCATCGGAGTCAACCAGGGCCCACCCGTGGTCAAAGTCAACGTCAGCTGCGCCGGCGTTTAGCCGCCGGCGAGCCCGACGCGGCGGCGAGAGTGGTTTTGGCCACTCCGACGACCAAAAGGGCCGCGGAGGGCATCTAGGTGGAGCTGGGGACGAGCCGAAGCTCTTGGTGGAGTTAGCTGGGGTCGGGGTGGCCGGAATCGGCGCCGGCGACGACTTAGGTGGCCGCCGGAGTTCGGTTGCGCACGGGATCGCGTTTCAGTGCGTAGAAGAGCGGGGCAAGGGGCTAGAAGGGTGCTACGCATCGCGAGGAGTAGGTTGGACACTCCAGGGTGACCATTTGGTCACCGGAGCATCGTCGACGGCGAGCTCAGGCGGCGGTGCATCTCGGTCATCAAGGGGGCGACGGCTACAGCAATCAAACAAAGAGGGGAAGAGGGGGAAACGGTGGCGGAGCTCACAGCGGGTGCAGCGGTGGCCTCGGCAAGGTCGGGGACGGTCCGGAGCCGACGAATTTGACGGTGATGGCCGGCGGGTCCGAGGTAGAAGACGAGCCCGGTGAGGCCGTTCGGGGGCTTCTGGAGGGGCAAGGCTTGGTGAGGTGGGTCGAGGACGGAGTGGCGGAGCTTGTGGGCTAGTCGGGGAAGCGAGGGAGGCCCGGTGGCCGTGGTGGCGGTGGACGGCGGCGACGAGCTCCGCTCGGGCGCGAGAGGGGGAGAGCAGAGAAGGGAGAAGGGGGTCAGGAGAGAGTGAGAGAGAGGAGCGAGGGGGCTGCGTGGCGTCACGGACGGGGTCCAGGGCGACGAGAGGAAGGCGGCAAGCAGGAGGTGGCTGGGGCATCGCCAGCGCTCGCCACCGAGCTGCTTCGGGGCGAGGGGAGGAAGACGACAGGGGGGGGACGCCTGGTGGGCTGGGCCGCACAGGAGCTGGGCCGGCTGGGCTACCAGGTGAGCGCCAGGTAAGGTTTCTCTCCTCTCTACTTTTCCTATTTTTGTTGTTTTTATTTATTTTGTTCTGTGTTGTTTTAGTTTAGTAAAATACTAAACCATTTTATAAAATCCTGAAAATAGTTATGTGGCTAGAACTAAAATATACCAAACCACATAAAATGTTCCAGCATTATTGGACATATATTATTTATATATCAAATATATATCCAATGCAAATAGTTATTTATTTAATTCAAAGGCCCAAAATAATTAACTCTGAGATACCAAAAATATTGTTTTGAGTTTTACCTCTTTGCAATATTTTCAGAGACTAAGAGGAACATTTTCTTGGACTTCTTTGAGAAGATTTTAATGTTGATCATTTTTAGAAGGTTTCTGAGGCTTTAAAAATCCCTCAATTCAAATTTCATTTGAATTAAAACATGATGCTCACATGAGGTCTAGCCTAGTGCATAACAGGACCAGGGATGTGACAAGTTCTTCAAAATGAGAGCCACAAGTTGGCAAGCCTAAGGGAATATTGCCACACTTTTTGGGTGTATGTAATATGGGACCCTAATGTGGCTTTCCTAAGGTGTGGCTTGAACCAAACACCCACCTAAGTTGGTCAAACTTTCCTAACCTTAGGTGTGGCAACCTTAGGCAAACTTAGTCTCAAACCAAACAGCCCCTGTGTGTGTGATTAAGAGAGAACGTGTGTATGTGTCCATATGTGTGTTGTGGCGGAAGGGCAATGTGGAGACGGTATGCGTGTGATAGAGACATAGAGAGGTGTGAATGTGCAAATGATCATGCATGAGTGAGACATAGACAGATGTCGATACGTTGTGTATACATGAGAGAACGGTCTTCTATTTTACTTGTGTGTGTGTGAGAGAGAGAGAGAGAGAGAGAGAAAGAGGAGCATCCGTAACACAACAACCATATGTCTCGATTCGTCTGTCCCTTGCATGATCGCATGTAACACATGCATCAACGCGCACATTTTGACACCCTCACCCGGCCCCTGCCCACCTCAAGGCCCGCACATCGCTCTCTATATCGCACGCACAATCTCTTCATGAATACCCTGTTTAGCAAGTAGCTTTCCGTCACATACACACACATTTCTCTCCTTAGGTTTGTTTTCTCTCAATATCTGACACACACACACACACCACACATCACACACACACACCCTCCCCCGAGCACACAATTCATTCCCATCCAAGGTTATATGGCGACCACTCTCGCTTGTGCTTCTTCGCACCCCAGCATGCACAACACCTCAATCTTCAAAGAGGGCATCAAGGAGATCGAAGACGACGAACACACTATGCTAGAGAATGCGGGGCCATTTGGAAGCAGGATGATGTGACGACGGCTGACTGACTCCTCCCCCCACCCTCTCTGTCTCTCGCACAAAATTACCAATCCCTCTCTCCCCCGCACAAATTTATCAATCCCTCAACCCACGAGATCCTTCCCCTCTCGTCCATGTTTTTCTAGCTCTCTCATCAAACCTGTTGTCCCTTCTCCTTCCACGTGTACAGAATCCGGATGCACACACATCTCACGTATATTACATGTCTCCATCTTTCTCACAGACCTAACTTCTTCCTCTCTCTTTCTCTCTCTATCTCCCTCTTTCTGTTTTGTTAGGTTTGTCTCCTACTCTCTCGTCCACATACATACAATCTTTCCCGCCCTATCTACTCCATCTTCGCAAGCTCTCTCTGCACGTTTCATCACACATTGGGATATGTTCAAAATGTTGCTTTTATAAGGGCTGGTGTAGAGTTATTGTTGGTTTTGTTGCATCCTACAAAGTAATAACTATGAAATGCATTTTGATTGTCATTTGACTGGGATTATGCGAGTTTGAGCATGTTGTGAAGTACTATAGACCTCGTATACATCTTGGAATTCGACAATGATTGTAACTATTGAATTGTATAGACCATTGCATTCGAAGTCAGTAGCCTAATATATTTATTTCACAATTTCAACAAATGATTAATTCACTACATACTAAGAAAACAAATGTGTACACCCTCCATTTTTATTTAAGCCTACGTATTAGCATTGGCCAAAGTCAAGTTTTGTAAACTCTCAGAAAGTTTATAACAAAAAATATTAACATATACAATAACAAATAAATACCATTAGATTCATTATTGAATGTACTTTCACATCATACATATCTGTTATTGTAAATGTTTACATTTTTCTATCAACTTGGTCAAACTTTAGGAAGTTTGACTTCGGTCAAACCTAATATGCAGAGTTTACTAGTACTACTCGCTAGTTGCTTAGCCTAATCACCCAACACGCCACACGGGGAGTTCAGTGTCACAAAATTTTGAGGTAGGCGGGAATATCTCCCGCGACCCTGATTCGAGCAGTGGGAAGTTACCATCATAGCCTTCGGAACAGGCCTATGGATGACGGTTGGTAGGGGGCTGTTTTCGTAACTTCAGGTTCACCCTACCCAGCCAACCCCACCCCGGCACCCAGAGTAGTACACCTGAATACTCTCCATTTTCTATCCCCACCGCAAAATAGACTTCTCCATGACACCGCAACCTTTGTGCTCCTCCCCTTCTACATCGGCACACTCATCCATCGCAGCGCATCTGCCTCATCAACGACCTCGTACGCCGCACTAGAGCCGGTCCATCGTCGTTGTCGTACACGGAGCCTCTTCCCCGGCACCGTCTTCCACGGTCTCGGATCTGCTTCCCGGAAGCCGACCCCAAGCGCAGAAGCACCACCATCATGGACAATGAACTGACTCCCATTGCCGACCATGACACACAGAGACCGCCGCGACCATCGTTCTCCTCCTTGATTGGTAATGTGTGTATTGAATCACTTAGCTATACATGTGCAGTTCCAATTTTGTTCATACCTACCCTTCAAATTTCTTGGGTGCTATTGCTCCCGTAAAAGTAATTGGTTATAGCCACCATTGTCCAACAAAATATCGGCTTGTAATTGTGCGTCGCTCCTATATCGCGCTGTGCTTGGGTAGGTATTTCATCTGCAACCAGTAGTGTGGCAAATGATGGATAGCTTTTTAGAACTAGCAAGATGCCCATGCGTTGCATGCATCAAGGTGCATTTGTATGAGTAGTTTATCTTGTGGGAGAAAAGGATGAACGAGGGAATGCCTTATTTTCAAGTGCGGAGAGGGGTGTGGGTATCTTTTTGCAAAATTGCCACAGTTTCCTTCCTATCCGTTGGATATAAATCGGATGGCCTATATTGCAGGATGGCAGGAACACCATCATCACCAACTCTGTTTTTTATAAGAGTAGGGAAAAAGTAGAGAAAAAAATAGAGAGTAGAGTATAAAATAAATATAGCAGTAGAGAAGAGAGTAGAGATAGCAGAGACATCGGGAAAGGATTGCGCGCACGCGGGAAAAAGCGGCCGGGGGTGCACTAGTTTTGGCGCATGGCGTTCGGCGCGCTTTATAAAATCCAACGCCCTACCACCGCTCTGTTCCTTGCCACCGCTCTCGCCCCGCTTTGTGCCTCGCCCCTGCTCTTTCTCGCCTCGCCGCCGCCGCGCCACCATGCCGCCGCGTCGCCAGGAAACTTGGGGAAACCGCGGCGTCCACGCGCGCCCCTTGGGCGGCTTCTCCGCCGAGATCCGGTTCCGCAGGATGCGCCTCGGCCTCGGCAATTTCGACACCGCCAATGAGGCTGCCATCGCGTACGACGCGGCGGCGTGGCACCTCTGGTGGCCTCATAGAACATTGAACTTCCCCAACGTGCCGATGCGGGAGCGGGCACAGGAGCTCGCGCCTCTACCGCGGCTTATCACCGACGAGGATCGTCATGACAACCAGAGGCGGGAGCACTGTCTCGGCATCGCCGAGATGGACGAGGAAGCCATGGCGCTGTGGCGCCAACGCTTCCCGTAGGACATCATCAACGAGCGCGAGTTCTACGAGCAAAGGAGGGTGGAGAGGGATAACAGGAGGGCGGAGCGAGCCGCCTATCGCGAGGACAGGCGTAGGCGAAAAGAGGATGCTCAATTCAACATGAGGCTAGGAGCAGCGTCACCCTGGGAATCCGACGACGATCGGTATCTTCACGCCTACAATCAGACATCGGAGGAGGACATCACCGAGGAGGAGTCGGACGACGAGGAGTAGTTGAATAATCTTTTTTATCTATCTATGCTGAGAACTATCCTCTACTCTCTATCTCTACTTCTCGATCTCAGCACTTTAAATGCTTTTTTAAAGCGCCGCGCGTTGCGATTCTGTTGGAGATGCTCTAACATGGCAGACGAGTGCTTTAATGTTAACCACAAGATGCGCAAGTATTACTAGTAGTATATTGGGGACATCTTGTGGGTGCGAACATGCATAGGAGCAATGAAGACCAAACACAGGATATTGGGGACATCTTCAAGGAGCATGGCAAGTTAAAGAGGAGCTGCACCGAACCCGTAAAATGAGCTTTGGTAAGTAACACCCTTTCAATTACTTTCGTTTAGCCTCGTGTTCTTCGATGTGTATATGTTGTAGTTTATGTTTCTCTTAAGCCTCATGTTCTTCGATGTGTCATAAGAAGAGTCTTAATCATCCAAATGCTTTCATTTTTAGCTTGATGTAGGAAGTGGGTGTTCTCACCTTGTAGTCTATTTTTATATTTTTTTCCTTTTGAATTCACTTCTCCCAGTTCTGTTTATCTGGCTTCTACTAAATGGATCTGGGTTTTTTCTGAGTAATTATCTAAAAAAGAAGTAACTTCATGTCAGGATGTAGTTCCTGCGAGGAGGGAAGTATGGTCAACCTCGAGATCATGTTTCCAGAATGAGGCTGGATTACACACAAGGTGCCAGTTCCCTAATGATGCTGGATTAGACACAAGGTGCAAATTCCCAGATGATGCTGGATTAGACACAAGCCAGGTGGAGTCGTCAGCTGTTCGTGTCCTCGTGGCTCTAGTCAAGGCTGAAAGAAAGTGTGCAGCAGCCCTTGAGAATGTAGCTGAGTTCCTGAAGAAGCGAAAAGAGCAATCAGATGCTCTCTTCACCCATGCCAAAGAAGAGATGGAATAAGCCACAAATAAGCTAGCAGAGGCAGAGCAGGCTAGGCATCTCCTGCCATCTAAAACTTTTGTCAATACAAAATTTGCTTCATAGTAGCTAGGTTCAAATGTTTATCCAGTCAGCATGCCTGTTGTGATGTCCGTGCATCTACTGATGTGTCACAAAATATTTTTTTGGGTCATGTAATAACAACAATTACTTTCCAAACCATAACAAACGAATCATTGGACATGGTATAGTTCACGTGCAAGCCCGACATTCCAAGTTCAACTTCCACATCAAACTCATGTTCACAGATATCTCCACATTCATACATAATGTCCACAACCATGATTCACTTCAAAGCCAAAAAAAATTGAGGAGAGTTATGAATAAAGAAAAACCTCTAGTTCCTGCTACCAGTGCGAGCACAACAAGTCAAGACCATGCGTAATTAATTATATTTTGGTCATGTTTTGTCTTCTAAAATGCCGGCCGGCTCGTGGAAGGACATGTTGCCAGCACACGCGCGGATTCAATGAAGACAGGCGGGGAAGTCTGAAGACGGATGCATGTGGCGAGGAGGCATGTTCAGCCGGGCCTGCAGCGAGTGGGGCCCTCTTGGCCGGTGTGCCAGTTCAATGCCTGCGCTATGAGAGGTCGCATCCGTGTCAGAGCACTCACTCCCTCCAGTCCTTTTTGTTTGTGTATAACAAAATCTCATTTTCCATTCACATTTTACAAGTAAAATTCATGGACAAACTTTGACCCAAAAAACGATGGGGACTAGTGAACCAGAACGGAGGTAGTAGTTTTTTTAATCAAAGAAGGGTTTCCCCCTTTCGATTTTCATTACTGAAAACCAACATCTAAATCTAAACATAGTATTTGCGGTAGAACTACCAGGTTCAACATCTCGCAATATAAACCCATACAACCATACGCCAAGGAGGTACATAGTAGGTAGTACTATGAATTCCATTTTCGCTCCATACCAATCGTTCTAAAAACTGCTTAGTATTTATAATGCGCCATTGAAAATCGAAACTCTTAACCCCACTAAAAAATGATATTTTAAACGTGGCTACTTGATATGTGGCAACTGGCGAGCCACCGCCTCCAAGTCGTTCACCTGTGGTCCCGACCATCAACTCCTACGGATCAAATTATCACGCGAGTTGACTATTCCTACAAAGGTGCGCTCCACCACGTACCCGGAACCCGCGAATGTAGCAACCGTGCACCTAGGGTTTATTTGTTAACGTTGCCTTTACGTAACACTCATGTGTGTGAGACAGCGAGAGACTGACTGCGTGCGTGTGCCTCTTCTCTTCATATATGTACTCCACCGTTTGTCTGGTGTCCACAAAATTATAATGACTACTAGCAATATGCCAATGCGTTGCCACACGATCTGAGTAGATTAATATATATTCGCCGATTTGGTAGAAAAAAAGTCTAGTTTTGAAATACGTATATCACTAAAAAATGTTATGTTTCACTCAAAATATATCCCTTTGGCGGTTTTGATGAGATAAGGGAGGAATGTTGTTGGTTTCAAGATTCGAGAAGTGGTATATGTCTAATTTATACTCTTACTAGCAAGATGCCCGTGTGTTGCACGGAACATCAAGATCTTGTGGGAGAAAAGGATGAACGAGGGAAGGCCTTATTTGCAAATGTGGAGAGGAGTGCGGGTAAATTGCCATAGTTTCATTCCTATCCAACAGATATAAATCGGACGGCCTATATTGCTGGATGGCAGGCCCACCATCATCACCAACTCTGTTTTTTATCCCTACTCTTATAAAAAGCATAGTCGGTGATGATCATGTGCCTGCCATCCTGCAATATAGGCCGTCCGATCTATATCTGACGGATAGGAAGGAAACTATGGCAATTTTCAAAAAGATACCCACACCCCTCTCCACACTTGCAAATAAGGCCTTCCCTTGTTCATCCTTTTCTCCCACAAGATAAACTAGTCATACAAATGCATCTTCATGTTCCATGCAACACATGGGCATCTTGCTAGTTGTTGCAAAAAGCCCATGTGTGTGTGAGAGAGAGGAGGAGGACGGAGTGCATGTGTGACAAATACACAAAGAGTGTGTGTGCGAGAGGTATCAACTTAAAATGAGGCGATAATGTGTGTGCACGATCGAGAGGACGTGTCTCAAGAAGGGAAGAAAAATCTACATAGATACAAGGAGCGGGAGAGAGACATGTATGCGATAGTGGAAGCACGAGTGTGTGGGTGTATAAACCTATCTAGAGGCTAGTCGATAAATGTTTGTGAGAGAAATATGAGACGGGGGTGCGAAAGCGAGAGTTTTGTGTGTGTGAGAGAGAAGGTATTCGGGAAGGGGAGTGGAAGCAAGAGTTGTGTGTGTGTGTGAGAGAGGGGGGGAGTTTGTCTGATAGGTAAACAAATGAATAATGTCAGTTTGAGATGGAGACGAAAAGGAGACCGCAACAAATGTTGTGTCTATAGGAGAGAGAGAGAGTAATTTTAGTGGTATGATCCATATCTAGAGACATATAGGGTGTGTGAGAGAATCCCATAGAGAGAAAGACATACTGAAAGATGAGTGGAGACTGTGTGTGTGGCGGTGAAAAAGAAAGCTTAGGTACCGAGTGATACGAGAGAACGGTTGAGACGTGAGAGATAATGAAAACCGTGTAATGTATAATGATAGGGAGATTGTGACACTTCTCAAGGGAGATGTCGAGAGACCATGTTTGCGAGGATAGGAGAAACATGAAGTGAGCGTGCGGGTGAGTTGGAGAAAAGAGAGTGATAGCTATATGAAGGAGCATGCATGCGAGAGAGATGGGCATGAAAGGAGTGAACATAAAAGAGATTCAAATATTTGAATTCGAGATGATGATACATGTAATCCATACTCGAACCAAAATTAATCTATCAAACATGCATACTCATATGAATTCATGCGCATCTATGTTATTTAGTATGTAGATATTACTGATCCATACATTTTAGAAGAACATATTTTGGTTTAATTTTTTGAATTCAACCGTATGTTTTTGAGACCATTGTATTTGTAAAGCATATTATACATATAAAGGAGCAGAATTCTTTGTTGTGCTTTTGAAAGTAAATAAAAAATGATGTATATAGAATTTTATTCCAATCGAAAATGGATCTCGCCCGAAAATAATAGAATACAAACAGGATTCTAATTGAGTTGGCACGGTAAACATGCACTCTGCAAAATTTGAACAAAGCGAGGAAAGTCACAGTAACCGCTCGAAACCAAAATCTGCGAGATGGAAATTACTAATGCCTGTCCCTGCCACTCAAAGCCTATATGCTCGATTTCTATAGGTTTCGATAGGGGTAGGTTTGCAATTTCACTCGGATGTGACATAACCGCCTCTCACCCGGATTCATACACGGTGGGCTCCAAAACACAGTGTGTCCTCGGCTGAAATCGACTCCCTCCCTGATTCATACACGGTGGGCGCCAAAAACAAACTCTCGTCGGCAAATATTTTGGTGTATGCGAGATTACCGTCCTATCCCCAACCGACTAATACTGCTGTGATGTAGGAAATTTGAAACGGTGGCTAAGTTTGTGAATTTCCTCGCATTTGAGACAAGCGTGCCCTGAAGACATGGTTCCCCCTTCCTCTCCACCTCCATTTCCCCATTCGTACTCCGTGGGCGCCAAAACACCCTCTCGACCGCAGCCTCCTCCGTTCGCCACCCCATCCACCGCCGTCCTCCTCCACCATGCCGGAGTTGATACCCCGACGCCGCCGTCCATTACAAGAGATCGACTTCTCTCATCCAAGGCTTCGGACCGGGATCCTTGCATCCCGTCCTCTCGCTTCATCCCCGCCGCCGTCCACCTTGCCGGCGCCGCTCCTACGACCGTCTCGTCCACCGCGCCCCGCCGCCACCGTCTACCCTCTAGATCTGCTTCCACGCTGCCGACATCCATCGCTACCGCAACACCGTCAAATTCTCAGCAGATGCATACATGGCACCGCACCAGAGGCGGTACTCTTTCGTATCTGCTTAGCTTATTTATCGCAGCAAGAAAATAGATCGCCACTGCTTTACTCTCATTTCTTGTTCATCACTTACTTGCTAGTTGAGAGCAAACAATGGTTGCGAAGTTTCCTTTGTCCGGTTTGCACCTTCAGATCCGCCATGGCATGCTCAACACTATACTACCAATGCTTATGGTTTTCGCCTTTTATATTCCACACTAGTTAAATCACAGTAGACTAAATTTCAAAATTGGGTCAGTCGATTTTTCAGAGCTCGCCGGAGTTCGCCGGTGCGAACGAAGGGGCTCAGG
>NC_041390.1:490835897-490839730 GCF_002162155.2 Triticum dicoccoides | reverse complement strand
GGGGGGCTCGCCGAACGAAGAAAACTCAACATGGGCGGGGGCGGGGTGGGGGGTGGGGGTGGTGGAGGAACACATGCGATGGGGGCCGATGGTCCGGCCGGTGGCCCGTGCGGTGTTCTGTATGGGAAGAATTAGAGACGAGGAAGAAGAAGGGTTAGGAGACGTAGGATCTTCATTCAACCGCCTGAAATGGTCGACTGACCCAAATGCAGACATGCCTTTATATTTAGTACCATCATCGTACCTGCTTAGCACTACTCCTGAATCCATCAAGCTAAACAACATGCCACTCATAATTCCAAACTTGTTGCTCAAGTACGAATCTGATATGATGCTGATATTACTAAAACCGATAACATTTAATTGGTCAGCTAATGTTCCTACTTTACTTTCGAAAAATCACGTGCACCACATATAGAGAGACAGTAGGGAGTTGCTTTCTTAATGCGCTCTGGTTCATCATGTGTGGGCACTGTGCAACGAACATTTTATTATCCAAAATCTCCTTGCTCTTCTTTAGCATGTTCCTCTTCCGTTCTTCTTTAATAAGTACTCTCTCCGTTCCTAAATACAAGTCTTTGTGTGGATTCCACCATGGACTACATATGGAGCAAAATGAGTGAATCTACACTCTAAAATGTATCTGGATACATCTGTATGGGATCCATAGTGGAAATCTTTACCGAGACTTATATTTTGGAACGGAGGGAGTATGATAGTAGTACAGTATGTTCCTTGTAGTGAATATGAGCAGGGACATTTGCAATGTAGAGGTCTATGTGGTCGGTTGGTATGGACACTTTGAACTCGTCGGGCCTCTTTGATTCGTAGGATTTTGTAAACATGGGAATAGGATTTGTAGAGGCCTACCCACTTTAATCCTATAAGAATAGCAAGGAAATGCGGGGAGCTGTGTCACCTTTGAGAGTTACACTGATATTAACAGTACCGCACCTTCAGTTGAAGAGAGCTGGTATCCGAAGGCTTTCTAGCCGTACCGGCAATACTAGCACATATATTCCAGCAAGTTCCACTTTGCTAATTTTACTCTAATGCTTACGATTTTCCCGTTATATCTAAAGTATGATCTGTGTAGCTGCTTTTTGTCGCACTAGCAGCAGTCCACTCTTGAAGCTAAACACCGCAATGACTTACAAAATTGGCACCAAGGCATTGAGTGCCATTCTGGATGCAATGAAACTCATATGCTCACCACCTGTTGATTCTTGTTTAGAATATGATCCTAATGACTATTCTGACCTCGAGGAGTCAAAGGCAGATGGCCTGTCCTGTTCACCCATCAAGGTGCCTGTTCTAATTTGGCAAGCTTTTATTGACTGCGCGTATCTTGCATATGTTGTCTTGCATTTCTTCTACTTTGTTGCACCGCCATCTTCTTAGTTTACTCATCATATATGTCGAGATGCCATGCCCATCCATTATCAATACATATTCCATCTGTCATCATACCATGTTTTTCCACTCAAACACTGTTCTTGTGCATCAGGCATCAAAAAGGAAGAGGGTGATTGCCGAAACTGAAGGAGCACCAACAAAGTCCTTGAAAAACGTGGTTGTGCCGGAGAAATCAGACATCACCCCACTTATATTGGCTGTACAACCAGTGACACAAAACGTAGGACCGACTCCAGCAGACTGTACCCATACTTCACTGGCCACACCACTAGCCGCACCACACATGACCTGCACTCCAGCAAAAGGTATGCCAATTTCAGTTGCCATAACACCAGCCGTACCATAGAAAAATCCCACTCCAGCAAAAAGTATAGCAAGTCCACCGGCTGAAGACCTATCCCAACTGCAGAGACGGCCAATTCCTGCAGATTGGAACCCCATTCCAGTTATTGCCAGTTTAAAAGACAATGCTTTCAATGTTGTTAGGGACTACGTGCATGTATTCCCATCATGGGAAGATTATAGTGAAGACAGACACCATTTTCACATCTTCCTGTCCCACTTACATGTAAGTGCTATTATTCATGGTGATTATTTTCCTATTTTCTGCTGATTGAACACATCAATGGTTTATGTTACATTGTTGTAAGTAGGCGAGGGGCAATCTGGATAGTCATGACGAGCAAAGCTTGCTTGCGCTTTTCAAGGAAGCATTGCAGCAGTATCGGTGTTACCTGAGGAAATCACACTTTGATGGCAAGTCTATAATCGAATTTCTGGTGAAGTCCCCTGTGCTAAATTTAGAAGACATTGAATGGAAAAACCTTGCTATGCACCGGTCTCATTCTGAGGATGAGGTACTGTCTATGATATCGCATGACAATTTGAACTTCTACTTTTCCGCATGTGCCTTACAGATCTGTTTTGCAAGAAATCTGCTCGAAAAAGAATTCCGGTTTGAAAAGAACGACAGGATATCGCCAATATGATGCTCACTGCTTTGCTCTTATTAGTACTTATTGTCCTGTATCACTGTACTTGCATACAAACCTGGTTCATTATGTGATAGCAGTATGCATGATAGCTTGCTTATCAATTGTTTGCTCCAAATTATCTGATCTATATGAATGGTTACATTAGTGTAGAATATATCCAATGCGAATGAATTTTTTTAGCTCTGCATTGTTCTTGTAAGTACCTGCTGTCCTTTATCAGTGTACTTATATTGAGAGGTAGTTGTTCATGTACCATCACTCTGCAGCTTATTTTCCTTTGCCCTCCATTTTCTACACATAAGATCTATATTTACTCTTACCATAAGGTTGGATAACACCGATGGTACTAAAGAAGTTTAGCTCTGCATTGCTCTTGGCTGTACCTTTTGCCGGTATCGCTGTACTTACATTTATAGCTACTTGGTTATGTAGCGTCACTCTTCATCTTATCTTAAATATTCTCCATTTTTTCTTATATTGTCACATCTATATTTACTCTTAAAAAAATTTAGAATAAAGGCAATTCTTATGAAGAAGATTTTGTGGTAAACTTCTTGAATTGGCCCCCCATCAGCATGGACAAGGGCTTTATAGAGCCTGCCTTCACCAATAATGTAAGTTTGTCCTTCTCAAGCCTTCAAACTTTGTTGTGTATATTTGGTTAGGCATGACTGCAACAGCTGTTTATTTTTGGTGTTTGCATCAAATTGCATGTTTATAGTTTATTTTGTACTCCAGTTCATAAACAAAAGTTTGTCCTTCTCAATTTATGTTTTTAGTTGTACAACCAAGTTCCTTCTTCATACCATGTAAATTAAACTATACAGAGCAAGTGATCTTATTTTGCCAATATGAAATGGGATAAATTGACAGCACACTAACCGTTGATACTTATGAGTTCTTGATCTGTAATCCAGTGGTGTCCTGAAGCTGCCAACTCCTTCACAATGTCATTTCCTGCCATGTCTTGACCTGAACAATACCATATTGTGTTAATGCTATTTTAAACTGTGTCACTTTATTCGTCAGTAAGAAATGTGATTAATTGTCAGCACTGATAGTTTTATGTGCAAAACCTGTCATTTGTCTGCTTGTTTATCTTTCAGAGTGAGGAGGATATAAGTGTCAAACAAGTGCAGTCTCACCAGCTTGTTCAGCTGCTTGTGCTATAGCTCCCGAGCAGGGCTAACCTTTCTTGAACTCTATTGAAGTGCTGTCGGTTTTGTATATTATTTTGTCGGCGTGTTTAGTTGCACTGGTGGTGATCTTTGATGCCTAGTGTATGTAATCTGCTGTCTGCTTGTGCTTTATTATCATAGTGGCGAACTTTGATGCCCAGTGGATGTAATATGCCATAATTTCTTTATTGTATAGTCTAGGTTTTTTTTCTTATTCATGATATTGCAGTTATTTTACTATATA
>NC_041390.1:490807137-490835725 GCF_002162155.2 Triticum dicoccoides | reverse complement strand
GTCATGCAAATCACCTGTATGATCTGCATCATGGGCCCCGTCATCTTGGTCCATTAACAGGCCTAAATGTAAACTGCCCCGCTAGTAGATTCGGGCCTTTAATAGGCCGAGTAAACCGCCGGCCCTATTTTCCCAAGAAAACTCAATGTGCCTTTAGGAGGCTGAAAAGATGGTTGGGCCTGAAACGTGTCGAACAGCTCAAGGGCCGGCAGCAGCCGAAATAGACCCCGACCCATGAATGTGCCAATCAAATCATGGGCTTATAACAGGCCAAAATTGTCTCGGTCCTTATTTGGCCAATCAGATTATCGGTTGCTAGCAGGTCGGATGCAAACCGAGCCGTAGTTAGGACCAACTATATGACGGGCTTTTAACAGGCCGAAATTAATATAGGGCCGAAATGTTAAACGGGGCCTTAACAGGACGAAACTAATATCAGGCCGAATTACTAAATGGGCCTTTAGCAAGTGGGCCCAAAAGCATAGTGTCCAATTGACGGGCCGAATCTGATATGGGCCATAATTTAGCCCAAAGCCTCTTAAAGGCCGGACCTGATTTGGGCCGTAATTTGGCCCAGAACGTGGTAGGCTTTTAACGGGCCGGATCTCATATGGGCCATTATTAGGCCCGGAACGTGGCAGCCAGTTAAAGGGCCAGCCTACAAGGGTCCTCAAAATCTTGTGGGCCTACAGCTGGGCCGGCCCATTAATGTCGGCAAAATCTCATGGGCCTTTAGCTAGGCCGGCCCATTATGGTCTACAAAATTTTTTTGGGCCGACCCATTATGGCCCGCAAAAATCTTGTGGGCCTTTAACTGGGTCGGCCCATTATGGCCCGCAAAATCTTGTGGGCCTTTAGCTGGGCCGACCCATTATGGTCCACAAAATCTTGTGGGCCTTTAGTTGGGCCGGCCCATTTAAATTTTATGGGCCACTTTTGGGCCGGTCCACGTGTTAACATATCATAGGCCAACGCGGAGCTGACACATGTTTCCTCCGGCCAATGATGATTTTACACGTGGAAAATGCCCATTGGTCTGGGCTTTTAACGGGTTATCGGATCCAAAACCAGACCCGATAGCTTAACGGCGTTCCGTTACGATGGATGCGACGTGTCGGTCACCCTTGACGAAATCACTTCTATGACGGGCGATTTATCGTCATGGAAGTGGACACTTCTGTGATGATAATTTTGGTAATGTCATGGAACACTTCTACGACAGCACATGTATAACTATCTTGATTCTGTCATAAATTTGTCATGGATGTACATGCATGACAGAAAACGTGACCTACTGTGACAAACACGTATCATCACGGAAGTGTATGTTTTTGTAGTGTTACCTCCCTATAATTCAGCAAGGGCCGGAACTGACGGATTTATGTCCGCTAGTATGCTGACTGGCCATCTCGAGGAAGAAATGTCTGGATCTTCAGGTGATCTGATTCAAGAGCTGTCCTAGATGCACGAGCGAGTTCGGCAGGCAATGCGTAGTGTTGCCAAGGCTTTATGGCCATCCACCTGTCCTCCAGGAGGTATGGCAGAGCTCGTGGTGCTGTTCAGAGGGGCACGGCGGCGTATTCGGTTATGGAAGATATCAGCCTGCCGGGAAGGTGCACGAGAGGCCTAGGCCATGGTAAAAACACGGTATACCAACCTTGATCCAAATCATATGGCCCGGGTCGGACCGCTAGGGTCAGATGGGAAAGGAATTCCTGTTAATTTGGTATATGACCAAGTAGAAGTAGCTGCCAAGTATTCCCAACAGGATTGTAAGCTAGACAACCTGGTGGACAGTATAGAGGAGGAAGTTTTTGAGTCCAAGTGACTATGTACTGTCCTTAATATATTTGTTCCTAGCCGGATTGTAAAACGATTGTCATGGCCGACCTTTTCGCTTTGACCTCTAGACCCGAAGGTGTAGAGTGTTTCCGAATACTCGAGCAGTTAAAATAGACCGGGGTATGCGTGGAAACCAGGCATAGGGGTCATAGTTGCTTGAACAGACAAGTTGTATCCGGCTAGCTATGTTATATTACATTGTGATTGCAAGAAACATCTTCCAGAGAGAATAGTTCCGTTAAGGGTTCCTTTCCTTGGGTGCGCATGCATTAATATGCATGTCCGAACTGTGATTGAAAACATCACAGTATAGGTAATGTCTGGGTGTTCATAGTGGAAGGAATATAAAACATCTTTTGTCCGCTGACCGAATATTCCCTTAAGAACGCTAGCTTTCGGCTTCACCCAGTCTGAGGTACACATCCGGATGACCCGACAGTAACAATTGCAGAGGTGCTTGTCGGTGTCAAAACCGGCGGATCTCGGGTAGGGGGTCCCGAATTGTGCGTCTAAGGTCGATAGTAACAGGAGACAAGGGACACGATCTTTACCCAGGTTCGGGCCCTCTCTATGGAGGTAATACCCTACGTCCTGCTTGATTGATATTGATGAATATGAGTATTACAAGAGTTGATCTACCTCGAGATCGTAATGGCTAAACCCTAGAGGTCTAGCTTGTATGGTTATGATAATGAGTATCCCCTATCCGGACTAAGTCCTTCGGTTTATATAAACACCGGAAGGATCTAGGTTTACACAAGGTCGGTTACAAAGAAAGGAATCCACATATTCGGTCGCCAAGCTTGCCTTCCACGCCAAGGAGAGTCCCATCCGGACACGGGTGCAGTCTTCGGTCTTCGTATCTCCACAACCCATCAGTCCGGCCCATGGCCAACAGGCCGGACGGCCGAGGACCCCTTAGTCCAGGACTCCCTCAGTAGCCCCCGAATCTGGCTTCAATGACAAGGTATCCGACGCGTAGTGCTGTCTTTGGCATTGCAAGGCGGGTTCCTCCTTCCGAACTCTTAGAATAATCTTCGGACGAATTGATTGTGTCCGTACCTGTAACACGCACCACACACAACCGTAGAGAGAATATAAGAATACACGAGTCCAATCCGCCGACAACTTTCCCAACATGACATCATGTCCATCCAGTCATAATTTCGAACCGTTTTTTGCCTACCGCTCCACATTTTGAGACATGGTTTTCCATTGGCACATCTTGTCAAAGCAGAGACCGTGTCCACCTTATTATGGTATTCTCATCAATATGGGCGTGGGTAATCCAACCGTGCCGTTTACACAGCCCTTGGGAACAGGCGAATTTTGAGGCGAGTGGGGTGGCATTCAATATTCACCGCCCTTATAAGGAGATAAGATTCCTCCTTCTTCCCCCACGCCTCCTTCCTACCTTTCCCCTCTTGAGCTCTAGTGCCCGAGTTCTCATATGTTCCCCACTCGAGAAAGCACTCAACCATGTCCGGATCTGGAGGTCAAGGCAAGTGGATGGCTTCCTCTGTCAAGGAGGAGGATATCGCCGAGCTTCGGGCGGCCGGGTACCTAGCGAAGGAAATCACCCACCGTCTTCCAGTCCAAGGACAAATCATTCCCACGCCGAAGCCCCACGAGAGGATAGTGTTCCTCCCCCACTTCCTCCACGGGCTGGGGTTTCCACTCCACCCCTTCGTCCGCGGGATAATGTTCTACTACGGGATTCACTTCCACGATCTATCCCCGAACTCCTTCCTCAATATCTTGGTGTTCATTGTCGTGTGCGAGGCCTTCCTTCGCATCCAACCCCTCTTTGGGTTGTGGCTCAAAACATTTAACATGAAGCCCAAGGTGGTGGATGGACATCACACAGAGTGCGGGGGCGCCATGGTGAGCAAGCTCACCAATGTCTCTTGGCCAAAAGGCACATTCGTGGAGTCTGTCAAGGAATGGCAGAAACAATGGTTCTACATCACTGAACCCGCGGCTCCACCTGGGCCGTGGCTGCCACATTCAACTCCGGCGCTCCCGTGCGAATCACCTCCTAGGTCGAGAAGAGCCCGAACTAGTGTTCGTCAGACGAGCTGATTGCACTGCAAACGCGCATTCAAAGCATGATTGATAGGGACATCAAGCTTGTCGACGTAATCCAAGTGATGCTGGTGCACCAGATCCTCCCTTGACAGAGCCAAAGACGCCCTCTATGGGATTTCAACCCGAAAAAGCACCACACCTTGGAGAGGCTCTTCGAAACAGCTCACGAAGATGCCTGGAAGTTGCTCTTCAAAGGCAACGAGATACCGCCGGACACAGATTAGGACTGTGGTCATGACATAAATCACCTCCCCAACGAGGTATATTATTTTCAACACATCCCCTACTTGCTTGTTTCAAGGGTGATATCTAAGCTATTATTATCGTTGCTTTTACAGTACTGGTTGAAGAAGGCGAAGCAAATCCGGTGTTCGGCTCCCCTGCCTGAAGAACCAGTCATCCCGCGCTTAGCGAAGATGCTGGAATCGGCGCCTTACAAGGCACCAGAAAAGAAGGCCACGGGAAAGGCCAAGGGGATCCGGAGTGGCCCCCGCCGCAAGGGTATTTTGGAGGTGACGTCCGAAGACAAGGCCCATTCCCCTGCCGCTAAAGACGACGAGGATAATGATGAGGAGGAAAGCGACTCTCCCCCTGATGGGGGAAAGAAGAAGAGGGCAGCCTCCACAACGCTGGAGGCGGAGGCGCCCAAGAAGGGGAAGGGCTCCCTCACGGATAACTCTGCATGGGACGTTGACAACAGTCCGGAGAGACGCCCCCGCACTAAGCCTCGGGCCGCATCGTAAGTGCTAAGACTTATATCCGCCCATAAAGTGTCTCCCCTTATTGTATTAACATGATTGATTATGTTATTGTAGTACGGCCCACAATAGCTCCCCGCGATCCTCGTCAGGAGGCTCGCTGGATTCCAAGGCGATGGCCAGCGACTCACCGCCAGCTGCTCACTCCCCCAAGGCCAAGGATGATGTAGAGGTACTGTCCTGAAGGGCTGTTCCAGGCGGGGGAGAGGCTCATGAGGCGCCAGAAGGCGAAATCCCCATCGCCGGACACCAAGGGGAATCAATCCCCATGGAGACTGGTGGGGAGGGCCGTACTCAGTTCGACCCTCAGCCGGACTCAATTCGAGAGACCGAGGCTGCTCCGAAATCCGGCACGCGACCTCCTTCGATAGAAGGGGGGATGCTTGTTCCCCCCGTGACCCCTGTCCAACCAGGGGCATTGGATAATCTGCTAGAAGCACTGCGAGGCACTTCCATTGTGGATGAGCACCGTGTCCTTATGGGCACGGTAATTGAAAGGGTTCGATCCTCCAAGAGCGGACTAACCGAAGCCTGCAATAGCCTATTGACAGGTTTTGAGGTAAGCAACGCAAACAAGGAGAAAATCCCAATATAGACAGTAACCCATGAGACAATGTCCAGTGTTTGAAAGAAAAAAACGGACAGAGGATCAATCTCGTATTGCAGGAAACTAACTAAATCTATCTGAAATGTAAGCGCAGGCGTCGTTGTTGGCCATGGCCTCGCATACTGCCGAAGTCTCTGGACTAAAGCAGAAACTGGCGGAGGTCAAGGAGGAGCTGGGCCAGGTGAAGAGGCAGCTCCAGGAAAAACAAGGTAAGTAATAACCTATTATGTATTCGAAAAAAAGAAAAGGGGAAAATGATATGCAATGATCCGAATACCATGATGTGAACAGAGGTGACGATTGAGGTCGAGGCCCTGAAAGCGGCCCTGGTCGAAGCCGAGGGGAAGACTGTCAAGGAGCAGGCCGCCCGTAAAAGGCTCAAGGCCCGGGTCAACGAAGTCCAACAGGAGCTCCATGACGCGGTGAGGAAGTGCGAGACCTTGGAGAACAATGCGTCGGCTCAAGAGGCCGAACTTTTCAAGGCTCGTAAGAGTGCGGAGGCGGCCCAGATTGAAGCCCAGGATGCCCTCCATGAGATACAGGAGGCCAAGAAGATCGCGGCGGGTAATGCATTCAATATGCAAAGCAGGAGTGTGAAGAGGAAATTTCTTTTACTAACCCAGATTTGGAGTTCTCTAGGGGCCTTTGCTAATCTGCCACACATTGTGACCGACGCTACGGAGTTCTTCTGAGCCGAAGAAGGAGCTCCACGGAGAAGCTGTTTTGGTCGCAATATTGCACGCCAGAACATCTGATACCCTTAAACGACCAGCTGAAACAGCTGGTCGAGCTGCACAGGATGGCTGAACTAGCCATGAAGGATATGGTAATCTGGCTATGGCCAGCCGAAGCTATTCCCAGCAGCTACTTCGGCCTCGTGCAGAAGCTGGTGGATGCTTGCCTCGGCTGGATGTCATCAAGAGGTCCGTCTGCATCGAAGGCGCGTGTCTGGCCTTCTCTTATTGCAAGGTCTGATGGGCGAAGCTGGACGCTGTCAAGCTAGCGACCCGGGGGGCCGTCGGAGGGCAAGGAATACCGCACACCTGAGCGATACTTCGGCAATGTCTTAGAGGGGTCCCGCATTGTTGCAGATAATTTTGCGAAGGACGCCATCTTTGAATGAATGTATTCTAGCTCCCTCTGCCTTTATGATGAAACAAAATGTTTATGCAATATAATGCTTATTATGTTTTTAAATTTTTACTTCATGTGCGGCCGTGTTGTATGAAATCTGAGGGTTAACCAGTCATCGACTTCTGCCCCCACGTAGGTAGTAGGGGGTGTTCGGGATGGGATCTAAACAATCTTGATCCAATTAGATGGTCATTGAAGGAGTTGTTTAGTGCAACGAACCAGGCAACCAGACTATGCGGCTGTAACGCCCTCACTTAGCCATAGGAGTGCGACAATAAAAACATGGGCGCAGCCCCTAGTATCCGAACTGGAGTGCTATAAGTGCCTGATCGGGAAGTACCAATCCTTCGCGTAATGCGGAAGAAATCTCCAATGATTTGCAACCTCCGAACAGCTGACCGGCTCTCGCCGCATCATGACAGTCAGTTTTCGGCTTTCTCTACTGAGGTGCTCCTTTGGGCAAACCAAGGCACAATCGCAGTAGTTCTCCCTTTACTACCTTAGCCGATGTAGCGGAATGTAAGGTAGCAAGCACAGGAGCTGGGCAACCCAACTATTGACCAAAGACATGATTCGGAGCCAATGCATAAATGCTAAATTCGGGGTGCCGACTATACTTATAAAAAGTGTTCGGACTTTTGTTGCCGTAATGTGGGGTGCTATGAAGCCCCTGGCAAGCATTGAGGGTACCAAAGTGTACAGGTGCTACCTGATAGGATTATCCACAGGGGAGCTGAAAAAAACAAAGAAAACAGAAAAGGTACAAAGGTAAAGCGCTGGAGTCCTACAGCTCCAGCGCAAACTGTTCTCATTGTAATTTAATTAGTACGTCAAAGCCCATTGATACAGGTAGTGCAATAAGCAACATGCTATTTGACATGCCGAAACCAAGGGAGAGCTGCATGTGGGTCCTAAAAAACAGGTAAAGTTGTCGTTAACGGAATCACCTAAAAAGTCCCCCATATGTCTGCGTTTCTCGCCGTCTTGGTGTGTTTATCCTTCAAGAGGACCGATGACCAGGCCATCAAATGGTGCTTGTGGGATTGAGACATGAAAAGGAAACAAGTAAAGGTGAAAGTATATGTGTATCCGACGTCAGTTGAGCCATACTATGGACCACAAGCTAGCCATGCCTCCGTCGATGCCCATGGGATTTTGAGTGTGTAGTTATGTATGCGCAACACGAATGCTACCACTTGATCGGAACTGCGCGGAGGCCGGATTGCTAGTCGAGCTCCTAACGAGCCGAACTTTCCTGCAGCAGAGTAGTTTGGACCTCTTAACGGTGTCTGCGGGCTCAGCAGCCGAATTAAGGTTCTGCTTGAGAAGGCCGCTCTGTACTTCTGCTGCTAAGGTAGCTGTGTGCTCTTCTGTACGGAGGGAGAGTTCCGTATTTCCATTGACTATTATGACACCGCATGGACCAGGCATCTTGAGCTTGAGATAAGCATAGTGCAGTACTGCGTTGAATCGAGCGAACGCAGTTCATCCGAGCAGTGCGTGATAGCCGCTGCGAAAGGGGATGATATCAAAGATTAGCTCCTCGCTTCAGAAGTTGTCCGGAGATCCAAAGACAACCTCTAGTGTGATTGAGCCCGTACAGTGGGCCTCTACACCTGGTATGACTCCTTTAAAGGTAGTCCTGGTGGGCTTGATCCGAGATGGGTTAATGCCCATTTTTTGCGCTGTATCCTGATAGAGCAGATTAAGGCTGCTACCTCCATCCATAAGGACGCGAGTCAGGTGGAACCCATCAATTATTGGGTCTAAGACCAGTGCGTCTGAGCAACCGTGACGAATACTAGTCGGATGATCCCGGCGATCAAAAGTGATCGGGCATGACGACCATGGATCAAATTTTGGGCGACTGGCTCTATCGTGTAGACATCCCTGAGCGCACGCTTGCGCTCCCTCTTGGGGATGTGGGTAGCGTATATCATGTTCACCATTTTGACCTGAGGGGGAAACTTCTTCTATCCCCCTGCGTTCGGTAGCTGGGGCTCTTCGTCATCGTCCTCGCTTTGCAATCCCTTTTCCCTATTCTCGGTGTTTAATTTGCCGGCCAGTTTAAAAACCCAGCAATCTCTATTTGTATGATTGGGTGGCTTGTCTGGGGTGCCATGAATCTGGCACGGACGATCGAGTATGCGGTCCAAGCTGGATGGCCTGAATTGTTCTTTTGGAACGGCTTCTTCCGCTGACCGGACTTAGGGCCCCTGAATCCGGTATTGACTGTCGTGTCCTCGGTGTTATTACTGTTGTTTTGACACTTGTAACGGTTGCATCGAGACTTGTCTTGGATACTTTTAGCTTCAGGGGTGCCGGCGTCGCTTGCATTGTTTTTTCTACGGGCCAACCAACTGTCCTCGCCCGCATAAAAGCGGGTCATGAGTATCGTGAGGGCTGTCATGGATTTTGGCTTTTCCTGGCCGAGGTGGCGAGCGAGCCATTCGTTGCGGATGCTGTGTTTGAAGGATGCTAGGGCTTCGACATCCGGCCAATCAATGATTTGGTTCTTTTTAGTTAAGAACCTAGTCCAGAATTTCCCGGCGGACTTTCCGGGCTGTTCAACTATATGGCTTAAGTCATCAGTGTCCGGAGGTCGAACATATGTACCTTGGAAGTTATCTAGGAAGGCCTCTTCCAAGTCCTCCCAGCTGCCAATAGAATTTGCAGGCAGGTTGTTGAGCCAGTGCCGAGCTGGCCCCTTGAGTTTTAAAGGGAGGTATTTGATGGCGTGGAGGTCATCGATGCAAGCCATATGAATGTGGAGAATGAAGTCTTCGATCCACACCGCGGGGTCCGTGGTTCCATCGTATGATTCTATATTCATGGGTTTGAACCCTTCTGGGAATTCATGATCCAGGACCTCATTAGTGAAGCAATGAGGGTGTGCGGCACCTCTATATCGGGCCGTATCGCGACGTAGCTCTGATGGAGTCCGTCTGTGGTTTTCGGCCCGCGCATGACTAAGTTTGTCACGTCCGAATAGGTGGCCATCATCGCATGTTGAGGCACGCCCTCGTGATCCGTAGATTGATCTAGTATGCCCTGCTTTATTGTTCAGGTTTTGCCGTAGGTCATATGTATGACCGTGGGCTAATTTACCTCTACCTGTGTGCTGAGGCGGGGCTGGCTGGTGTTTGGCGTGAGTTGCCGTTTTGTCTCGGCCACGTGGTGGCCGATTAGCCGCATTGTACGATGGAGGGATGTATTCCGGCGCCTCCTCGTCAAACTGAGGTAGCAATTTGCGCTTTGGGTAGCTTTTGGTTGGGCGCTTGAGGCCGTATTCTTCGGCTGCTAGGACATCGGTCCATTTATCATTGAGCCGATCTTGGTCAGCTTGAAGCTGTTGCTGCTTCTTTTTCAGGCTCCTTGCAGCGGCGATTAGCTGGCGCTTGAAGCGCTCCTGCTCAAGAGGTTCCTCAGGCATGATGAAATCCTCGGTGCGAGGCTTGCCTCGTCCTCGGAGAGCGGGAGGTAATTATCATCCTCCGAATCTTCATGCGTGGCCTTCTTGCCAGGGCTAGCCTGCCCATCTTCCCGTTCATCTTGTTCATTAGCCGTTTCAACGGGGTCTTCGTTGTCTTCGGCACCTTCTGGAGTATTATCTTCTCCTGTGCCGGTGTTGCTGTCTCTACTGCGGCATGACTTAGAGCGGTGCCGCTGCTGCCGGTGCTTGGACTGTATTTCAGAAGGTTTATCCTCAGCTGGATTTTCCTTGTCCTCGCCGTTGTTCTCCTTTGGTGCATCCACCATGTATACATCATACGAGGAAGTGGCCGTCCAGCGTCCGGTGAACGGCGGGTTCTGGGCCTCTTCTTCTCCGGCATCGTCGTCCATACCGTCGATGTCTTTGGAGTCATAATCAAGTTCGTCGGTCAAATCTTCGACCGTGGCTATGAAGTGGGTGGCGGGTGGGAAGCAAAATTCTCCACCGTCAGCCCCTAGTTAGAGCTGGATATAGTTCGGCTGTGAGTCCTCCACCAAGGACATGTTTTTTAATGAGTTTAGCACATCACCCAAAGGAGAGTGCTGGAAGATGTCTGCGGCGCTGAATTTGAAGATCGACAAACGATCAAGCTCGGCGTCCGCGGGCTCACGTGGTTTGGAACTTATGACCGGAGACGAGTCTGGGGTTCCGCTGACAAAAACGTCGTGAGAGGTTAAGTCTATGTGCGGCTCCAACGCCGTGGAATCTGTGGCCTCCGTAGTGGGGTTGATCCTCCCATCCTTGGATGGTGCGGCTTGCTCCGGATCTAGGGGCAGAGTGGTTACAGGAGCAATCTCCTGGATACGGCCAGATGATAGATTTAGGTCATGATCATCGGAGTGATCGGGAGCGGCTATCGCGGTCTCGAATCCGGCGAATATCAAGTCTCCACGGATGTCCGCAACGTAGTTCAAGCTCCCAAATCTGACCCGATGGCCAGGGGCGTAGCTTTCGATCTGCTGCAGATGGCCAAATGAGTTGGCCCGCAGTGCGAAGCCGCCGAACACGAAGATCTGTCCGGGGAGGAAAGTTTCTCCTTGGACATCGTCATTATTGACGATTGAAGGGGCCATTAGACCTTTTGGCGACAGCACAGTGGAACTCTCAAAAAGCACCAATGTTGGTGTCAAAACCGGCGGATCTCGGGTAGGGGGTCCCGAACTGTGCGTCTAAGGTCGATGGTAACAGGAGACATGGGACACGATGTTTACCCAGGTTCGGGCCCACTCTATGGAGGTAATACCCTACGTCCTACTTGATTGATATTGATGAATATGAGTATTACAAGAGTTGATCTTCCTCGAGATCGTAATGGCTAAACCCTAGAGGTCTAGCTTGTATGGTTATGATAATGAGTATCCCCTATCCGGACTAAGTCCTTCGGTTTATATAGACACCGGAAGGATCTAGGTTTACACAAGGTCGGTTACAAAGAAAGGAATCCACATATTCGGTCGCCAAGCTTGCCTTACATGCCAAGGAGAGTCCCATCCGGACACGGGTGCAGCATTCGGTCTTCGTATCTTCACAGCCCATCAGTCCGGCCCATGGCCAACAGGCCGGACACCCGAGGACCCCTTAGTCCAGGACTCCCTCAGTGCTCCCTTTATGCCCTAGCCGAACTAATGGGAATGTAGGGCATAAGCACAGGAGCCAGGCAACCCAGCTTGGCCAAAACTTAAGTCATACCGATGCATATAAGGGCGAAGAAAAGGTACATATGAGGAAAAAACACATATGTGATGAGCTTGATGCTCGAAAAATAATGATAATAAGCTTCTGTGCAAGAATCCCCCAGGTATAATGGACGTACACATTTGAGAATGTGTACGTCATAGGTGTACAATTTAGCCACACGAAAGCTTTTAGGCTAAAAAGAGGGCGAAAAGAGAGGATAAAAAATAATGTAAACAATAGGGAGGAGGAATCAAACGAAGGGTTCGGTGCTAGGCGTAGAATCTTTGGAGTCTAGCCGCATTCCAGGGGTTTGGTTCGAGGCGGTTATCTGATGCATCGAGCAGGCGGTACGTTCCTCCAGTGAGAACTTCGTCAATGATGAAGGGACCCTCCCACTTGGGCTTGAGTTTGTCCTTTTCTTCTTCGGCAAGCGTAGAACAAGTTCGCCAACATTGAAAGTCTTGGCCCGTACTTCTCTGCTTTGATATCTGCGAGCCTGCTGTTGATAAAATGTGGAATGGGCTTTTGCGACGTCGCGCTCCTCCTCCGGGGCATCTAAGCTGTCCTGCCGATCAAGCTCAGCTTCTCTCTCTTCGTACATGCGCACTCGAGGTGAGTCATGAATAATGTCGCAGGGTAACACAGCCTCTGCGCCGTACACCATAAAGAAAGGTGTATATCCGGTAGTGCGATTGGGCGTGGTCCACAGCCCCCAGAGTACGGAGTCGAGCTCCTCAACCCGGTGCTTGTCTGATTCTTTCAAAGACCGCACTAGCCAAGGTTTGATGCTGCTCATAATAAGACCATTGGCTCGTTCAACTTGACCGTTTGTTTGCGGATGATAGACAAATGCGTAATCAAGCTTAATGCCTAGATTATCACACCAGGCTTTCACCTCATCGGCTATAAAATTAGAGACGTTGTCGGTGATGTGTGGGACACCGTAATGGTGCACAACGCCGGATATAAAGTCTATCATTTGTCCAGCTTCGGCCATTTTGATTGGTTTGGCATCTATCCACTTAGTGAACTTATCTACCATGACTAGCAGATATTTTTTCTTATGGCTGCCTCCTTTAAGGGGTCCAACCATGTCAAGCACCCAGACTACAAAAGGCCAAGTGATGGGGATTGTTTGTAGAGCAGTG
This sequence comes from Triticum dicoccoides, assembly GCF_002162155.2. Lineage (NCBI taxonomy): Eukaryota > Viridiplantae > Streptophyta > Magnoliopsida > Poales > Poaceae > Triticum > Triticum dicoccoides. The sequence goes on along the minus strand of NC_041390.1, from coordinate 490,822,978 downwards.
GGTGGCATATGGCTTTGGTTGGCGAAAAGTTGGCATCCGACGCAACGTTGGACAAGGTCCTGTGCATCTGCTCGGGCCGTCGGCCAATAGAAGACTGTATGGAAGGCCTTTCTTAGAAGGGCCCGAGCTACGGCGTGGTGACCACCGAGACCGGCATGAATCTCAGCCAAGAGGTGCCGCCCCTCTTCCTCGGAGATACATCTTTGGAGTACTCCGGTAGCACTTTTCTTGTAGAGTTCTCCTTCGTGGACTTTATAGGCTTACGAACGCCGAACAATGCAGCGAGCCTCATTCTGATCATCAGGGAGCTCTCGCCTATTGAGGTAGGCCAACAAGGGTTCGGTCCATGGGGAAATGACTGCCATGATAAGATGGGCCGATGCTGTTATTTCGGTGGATGAGCCTCTGATGATGTTGGTATGTTCAGAATCTAGGGTTGTGGTCGGATCCGGACTGACATTGCCGCTCTCCCCTTTCCACACTACGGATGGCTTGAAAAGCCATTCCAAAAATATGTTAGGTGGGACGGGGTCGCGCTTGGCGCCGATGCGAGCAAGGACATCCGCCGCTTGATTACTTTCTCGAGCCACATGGTGAAACTCGAGCCCCTCAAACTGAGCTGACATTTTGAGAACGACATTTTGGTAGGCCGCCATCTTCGGATCCTTGGCATCGAAATCTCCATTTATTTGAGGTATCGCGAGGTTCGAGTCCCCGCGCACTTCCGGGCATTGTATGCCCATGGAGACAGCCATCTGAAGACCATGTAGTAAGGCCTCGTATTCGGCTGCATTGTTGGAGTCTGTGTATAATACTTGGAGTACGTACTGAACTATATATCCAGTGGGGGATGTTAATACAACGCCCACCCCTAAGCCCGCCAGCATTTTGGAGCCATCGAAGTGCATGACCCAGTTGGAATATGCGTCGTACTCTTTAGGGAGTTCAGCTTCTGTCCATTTGGCGACGAAGTCTGCCAGTACTTGGGATTTGATGGCTCGGCGTGGCTTATATGTTATATCAAATGGGAGGAGCTCAATGGCCCACTTGGCAATCCAGCCCATGGCATCGCGATTGTTTATTATGTCGTTCAGTGGAACTTTGGAAGCCACCGTGATCGAGCACTCTTGGAAATAGTGTCGTAGCTTCCGGGATGCCATGAAGACCGCGTATGCTATCTTTTGATAATGAGGGTAACTGTGTTTGCATGGAGTTAGGATAGTGGATACGTAGTATACTGGCTTCTAGAGCGGGAAGTTGTGTCCATCATCCTCTCGTTCGACGACGAGTACTGCGCTCACCACCTGGTGTGTTGCAGATATGTATAATAACATTAGTTCGTTGTCGCTTGGCGTGGCTAGGATTGGGTTGCTGGCTAAAAGAGCCTTTATTTCTTCCAATCTGGCCATTGCTGCACCTGTCCACTCGAAGTGATCAGTGCATTGGAGAAGTCGATAAAGTGGCAATGCTTTTTCTCCTAGTCTAGAGATAAAGCGGCTTAAAGCTGCCATGCATCCAGCTAGTTTTCGGACCTGTTTAAGGTCTGTTGGTGTAGCCAGTTGTGATAAAGCTCGGATTTTGGCTAGATTTTCTTCGATTCCTCAAACAATGAAGCCCAGTAGTTTTCCAGAGGGTACGCCGAAAACACATTTTTTTGGATTGAGCTTAATGTCATATGTCCGGGGATTGTTGAATGTGAGGTGTAAGTCATCTATTAATGACTCGACGCACTTAGTCTTGATGACGAAGTCGTACACATATGCTTCAACTGTCTTGCCAATTTGTTTCTCCAGGCATGTTTGAATCACGCATTGGTAGGTAGCGCTGGCATTTTTGAGCCCAAAGGGCATAGTGTTGAAACAGAAAGGCCTGTATGGGGTAATAAATGCCGTTGCGGCTTGGTCGGATTCCTTCATTTCAATTTGATGGTATCAGAAGTACGCGTCGAGGAAACACAGTGAGTCATGTCCTATAGTGGCATCAATAATTTGATCGATGTAGGGGAGGGGGAATGGATCCTTAGGGAAAGCTTCGTTGTGGTCTTTGAAATCGATGCACAAGCGCCAGGATTTATCCTTCTTTGGCACCATCACCAGGTTTGCTAGCCAGTCCAGATGTTTTATTTCTCTGATGAATCCGGCCTCAATTAGCTTGGCTAGCTCCTCCCCTATAGCTTGTCGTTTGGGTTCGGAAAAGCGCCACAATGTTTGCTTAACTAGCTTGTATCCTTTCAATGTATTGAGGCTGTGCTCAGCCAATCTGCGTGGGATTCCTGGCATATCAGAAGGGTGCCAGGCGAATATGTCCCAGTTTTCGTGTAGGAACGCTCATTGTGCAGCGTCCACCATCGGGTCCAGTTGTGTGCCGATGGAGGCTGTCTTCTTTGGGTCCATCGGGTGAACTTGAAATTTGACTATTTCATCTGCTGGTTTGAAGGAGGTGAATTTGGAGCACTTGTCAAGGATTACATCATCCCTATCCACCGTTGAGCGCAGCACCGTTAACTCTTCGGTCGCTGAAAGTCGCAAGGGCCTCAGAGGGTGCCTCAAGGGCCAGGGAGGCTGTTTTATTTTTAGCATGGAGAGCTATGTCCGGATCACTAGCGAGAGTGATAATACCGTTGGGCTCGGGCATTTTGAGCTTCATATACCCGTAATGAGGTATGGCTTGAAAGCGTGTGAATGCATCACGCCCCAACAGGGCGTGGTACCCACTGTTGAAAGGGGCCACTTGGAAGGTTATCTCTTCGGACCGATAGTTCTCCGGTGTGCCGAATACCACGTCAAGTGTGATTTTTCACGCAGATCGTGCCTCCCGACTAGGAATAATTCCTTGGAAGGTCGTGCTACTTTGCTCGATATGGCTCCTGTCCATTTCCATTTTACTGAGTGTATCCTCGTACATGAGGTTTAATCCACTGCCGCCGTCCATGAGTACCTTGGTGAGTCGAAAGCCATCCACAATTGGATTGAGGACCAAGGCGGCTGGTGCCTGGACTGACCGGTTCTTGGTTCGTCACTGGCATTGAAAGTTATGGCCATGTCATTCCAAGGATTTATTGTTGTGACTTGACAGACTTCGGTGAGGTCGCGGAGTGCCCTTTTGCACCGATTGTTTGAGGCGAAAGTCTTGAAGACCGTCAATACTCTGCTGTCATCGTGTTCTGCGGGGAGTTGTTCCGAGGTATTTTTGGTGAGGATATCCTCGCCACTCTTGGCCACTTGCCGGAGTATCCAACATGCTCTAAGGTTTTGGGTAGGTATGGTATCCGGTGTTGTGTGTATTTTGCACGGCCTATCGAGCCATCCCTCCAGAACAGTTCCATGCCTCGTAATGGGTTTGGATTTCTTTACTGTAGTGTCAGGCGCCCCGTGAGGGTGCATCCTTTTTATCCGGATAGAAGGTTGAGTGGGAGCTGGTGATTCCGAACGAGCTACCTGAATTTTCCAGGCGCTTTCCATTGCACAGTACTTCTGTACTATGGTTGCCAAGTCGGCGAATTGTAATACGCGACGACAGTTGATAGAATTGAGGATTCCTTCGTCCATACAATTATTGCGGAATATTGAGACCGCGTCTTCGTCGCGGCAATCCTTGATCTTGTTCTTGACAAGGAGGAACCTGGCCCAAAAGTGACGGACTGTTTCCTGAGACTGCTGCCGTAGGTATGTGAGATCGCGTATATTTGGGTGGGTGGGTGGATTTATGTCCGAACCCTGACGCAATTTGGGATCCAGATTTTAGAAATTTCCGAGTCGAATAATTCGGGCTCTGGGAGATCGCCCGATTTTTCAGGTCTACTGTCTGATTCCAAGTTCGGAGGACAAGGCATATCATTTTGTGGACAGGTATCTGGCTCTTTAAGCTCAGAGATCTAGACATAGTTCGTCCTCGGTATAGAGGGAGAGTTGTTGTTTTGCTCCTCCACTACCGCTATCTGGTGGGTGATCGATGGAGATTTGATTTCTCTCTGATCAGGTTTAAGCCCAATCCGACCGTAGTCTGTAGCGACCCCCAGGGCGGCAATGCGGTCCAGGAGTTCGTTCAAGGATGATAATTCCGTTGGATACATCTGTCTGGAGAATTCGGAGTCAATTCGAAGGCGATTTTCAATGACCCGAGAGGTCATCATCGGCTCACCGGCCGAACGGGCGGTCGTAATAAAGCCACCCAACCAGAGGGTTTGGCCCGAGGCCAGGGCTCCGTCGGCGGTGATGTTGTTCTTGATCACAAGGCGAGCCATGAACCCTGACTTTGATGACACAGTGGAACTCTCAGTGAAAGCACCAATGTTGGTGTCAAAACCGACGAATCTCGGGTAGGGGGTCCCGAACTGTGCGTCTGTGGTTGATAGTAAGAGGAGATAGGGAACACAATGTTTACCCAGGTTCGGTCCCTCTCGATGGAGGTAAAACCCTACGTCCTGCTAGATTAATATTGATGAGTATGGGTGTTAGAAGAGTTGATCTACCACGAGATCGAAATGGCTAAAACCCTAGAAGTCTAGACTATTTGATTATGATTGTCCCTACGCACAAAACCCTCTGGTTTATATATTCACCGGGGGGAACTAGGGTTGTACAAAGTCGGTTACATAGAAAGGAAATAATACATCCGGACACCTAACTTTCCATCTACGCAAAGGAGAGTCCTATCCGGACACGGGAGAAAGCCTTCTATCTTGTATCTTGACGACCCAATAGTCCGACCCATGTCCAACATGCCGACCGCCCGAGGACCCCTTAGTCCAGGACTCCATCGGCAAGGCCTAGGAAGGGGACGACCAGAGCCAGGGAAGACGCGACAGTGGATGCCCACGTGGAAAGGAGTACGAGGGTTCACTGGTTTGGCTGCGGTGTGAGGCTGTCGTCGCTGCAGAATAACAGGGTGTGTCTATGAGTAGAGGGATGGCCTGGCCAGCGGTGGGAGTAGTAGGGGGTGGTGAGGCCTCCGCGGCAGCACAGCCGACCATGGGAGGCAGGAGCAGGCAGCACGACCAGTGCTGGTTTGGTAGGCAGGAGCAAGAAGGCCAGAGGCTGAAGAAGCACTACGGCCATTGGATGGACATCGTACGGTCACTGGAGGTAGAATCGTTCATATTGACTAAGTTGACAAAGCCCTCCATCCACATCAGTAGGCCCACAAGTCAGCCTCCAACTATGGTGGGTCCCAGCTAACAGGGGGAGTATTCATTTTTTGTGCGTAATAAGGAGGCACTTCCTTGCGTGCGAAGATACAGAGGCCCTTCCAGTGGGTCCAAGCTGTCAGGTGGAGGAATCATTATTTTGCACGTAATAAGGAGGTATTTCCTTGCGTGCGTGAAAGTTTAACTATCCCTAGGTGGTTTCGATAATTACTAACAACATATAGCTCATTGAACTAATACTATTTCGAGATGATCATTTCAGAAAGTTCAATGATTGTCATGGCATGGATTAGGAACGTGGACCCCTCAAAATGCTAACGACACATTTTGGCTCAAGCTCAAGACTCTACATTTTACTTTTAGTGATCCAAGATCACATTGAGTCTATAGGAAAAGCCAATACAATTAAAAGGGGATGAGGTGTTGCTTAATGGCTTGCTTGCTCAAAATGCTTAGTGATATGCTCCAAAAACCCTCAACCACTTTCTCATATCCACATATGTCCCAAACCAAGAAGTCAAACTCGGCCCGACTGAAATATTCTATCTGGCACCACTGAGTTCTTTTGACATAGCCACTGCCACAAACCCTAGTCACTTCGGTCTCACCCATAGGGATCTCGGTCTCACCGAGATGGGATTGCAAACTCTCTAATTCCCTTCCTAACGTTTCGGTCCAACTGAGATGAGCGATTGGTCCCACCGAGTTCGCAATGCAAACTCTCAGTTTCCCTTTCGTAATGTTTCGGTCTCACCGAAATGAGCGATTCGGTCCCACCGACTTTGCCTGACCAACTCTCTGGTTAGCTTATTACCAAAATCGGTCCCACCGAGTTTGTGTAATCGGTCTCACCAAGATTACGTTATGCCCTAACCCTAATGAAATCAGTCCCACTGAGTTGACATGTCGGTCCCATCGAAAAGCCTAACGTTCACATTTTGAACTGAATTGGTCCCACTGAGTTTTCTCATTCGGTCCTATCGAGTTTAGTGAATTATGTGTAACGGTTAGATTTTATGTGGAGGCTATAAATACCCCTCCACCCTTCCTTCACTATGGAGTAAAGCCATCAGAACATGCCTACACTTCGGCATTCATTTTCTAAGAGAAAACCACCTACTCATGTGTTGAGACAAATATATTCCATTCCAACCATTTGAATCTTCATCTCTAGCCTTCCCCAAGTTGCTTTCCACTCAAATCATCTTTCCACCAAATCCAAATCTATGAGAGAGAGAGTTGAGTGTTGGGGAGACTATCATTTGAAGCACAAGAGCAAGGAGTTCATCATCAACACACCGTCTATTACCTTTTGGAGAGTGGTGTCTCCTAGATTGGTTAGGTGTCACTTGGGAGCCTCCATCAAGATTGTGGAGTTGAACCAAGGAGTTTGTACGGGCAAGGAGATCGCCTACTTCATGAAGATCTACCCTAGTGAGGCAAGTCCTTCGTGGACAATGGCCATGGTGGGATAGACAAGGTTGCTTCTTCATGGACCCTTCGTGGGTGGAGCCCTCCGTGGACTCGCGCAACCGTTACCCTTCGTGGGTTGAAGTCTCCATCAATGTGGATGTACGATAGAACCACCTATCGGAACCACACCAAAACTCTCCGTGTCTACATTACGTTTGCTCCCTCCAAACTCCTCCCTTTACCTTCATGTGCAATGTTTTACATTCCGCTGCTATACTCTTAGACTTGCATGTGTAGGTTGGTTGCTTGACTTGTGCTAAGTTGGTAGAATCTACCAAGACTTAAAATTGGGAAAAGGCTAGATTTTTATTTGGTCAAGTAGTCTAATCACCCCCTGTCTAGACATACTTTCGATCCTACAAGTGGTATCAGATCTTTAGTCTCTATTTGCCTTGATTTCCATAGCTTTTGGTGATCATAGCCTTGGTTTCACAACCTAGGAGAGTATGGCGTCTAGCGAGGGAAATTACCACCATAGAGGTCCTTACTTTGATGGTATTAATTTTGCTAGTTGGAAGCATAAGATGAAAATGCATATTCTTGGAAATAACCCTGCCGTTTGGGCTATTGTGTGTATTGGCTTGCAAGGTGAATTCTTTAATGGGAGAGAACCAAACCGTGAAGCTACCGCGGAAGAGTTGAAGATGCTGCAATACAATGCTCAAGCTTGTGATATTCACTTCAATGGATTGTGCCTCGAAGAATTCAACAAAATCAACCGTCTTGAGAATGCAAAGGAAATTTGGGATACTTTGATTGATATGCACGAGGGTACCGACTCCGTCAAGGAATCCAATTGGATGTGCTTCAAAGTCAGCTTGACAAGTTCAAAATAAAGGATGGTGAAGGTGTCGCTGAAATGTACTCTAGGCTCGCTCTCAGCACAAATGAGATTGCCGGCTTAGGAAGTGAAGAGATGACCGATAGATTCATCATCAAGAAGATCCTAAGAGCCTTGGATGGAAAATATGATACTGTGTGCACATTGATTCAAATGATGCCCAACTAAAAAGATCTCAAGCCAATAGAAGTCATTGGAAGAATTGTTGCTCATGAGATGTCACTCAAGGATAAGGAAGAGCTTCACAACAAGTCAAGTGGTGCTTACAAAGCCTCATGTGATGCTCCTACATCATCAATTGAGAAACAAGCCTTCAATGAAGAATTGAGCCTAATGGTGAAGAACTTCAACAAGTTCTACAAGAGTAGAAGCAAGGAAAGGAGTTCCAAGTCAAGGTCCTACAATGACAAAAGATCTTCGAGTCATGAATGTAATTTCTACAATTGTGGAAGACCCGGACACTACTCCAATGAATGTACGGCTCCCTACAAAAGAAGAGAAGATTCACCCAAAAGGAGAAGTAGAAGAGAAGAATCACCACCTAGTGAGAGAAGGAGTAGAGATGACCGTTATGAACAAAGAACATCACGAAGAAGCAAGGATTCAGAAAGGAAGGACAAATCATCAAGGAGCTACTCAAAATGAAGACATCAAGCTCATGTTGGTGAATGAGTAGCCAGCTCCGACTCCGACAATCACTCCGAGAGAAGTTATCACTCCGACTCCGAATATACTCAAGATGAAGGTGTTGCCGGTCTAGAACTTGTGTTAACCAACTCCTACGGCATATTTGACTCACCAAATGAAGGAATTGGAAGATGCTTCATGGCTAAAGGACCAAAGGTATCACACCCCGAGTATGTTGATTTCAATAGTGATGAAGATGATTTGCTAGGTGATGATGATTTACTTGTTAACAACTCTAGTGATGAAAACTATGATGAACTTCCTATTAATCATGCTAATCAAGATAAAACGAATGATGATGATGATGATGAGAAGGAGATTGAGCGTCTAACTAAAGAACTAAACACTCTTAAGTTAGCTCATGAAACTACATTGGAAAATCGTCGAGAGCTTTTAAAGACTCACGAGAAGTTACGCTTTAAAAAGCTCAACCTTGAGAAAGAGCATGGGTTCTTAAAAGCAATCAATGATGATCTTCGCAAGAAAAGTTCTTCTTACATTGCCAAGCGTTTACTCTTGTCTACTTACATTCCACGAGTTAAATCTAGCAACAAGAGTAAGAAAGATTCTTCTTCTAGTAGTAACAACAATCATGTTAAATCTAATATTTTTGCTTCTATTAGTTTTCTTGATTCCACTAATGATTCTCTTAGCCAAGTTACACTTGAGCAAGAAAATAGCCTATTGAAGGGAATTATAGAGAAAGGTGTCTACAAGAGTGTTGCCGGAAGTAAGCAATTTGAGGAAATTGTACGCAAGCAAGGAAGGCACCGGAAGAATCAAGGTATTGGTTTTGAACGAAAGTTCAATGCAATGGAGTTCAGTGGGAAAAAGATCAATACCCCAAGACGAAGTTTGTTCCTTAACAAGAGAGGTATGATCCTACTTCTTTCCAAGGGACACAAGCTCAATATGATCTTCCACCACAAGACCACAAGCAAAAAGGCAAGGACAAGCTCCAAGAGGAGATTTATGCATTTGAAGAAGCTCCTAAGGCCTTGGTCAAGTGGGTTCCCAAGACTACATCAAGTTCTACTACATCAAGTATGACTAGAACTCCAAGGATTCCCATCAAGATGATGTGGATCCCGAAGAAGAAGAACTACAAAGTTCTTGAGGGTGACTCCGCCAACATACTTCACTCATATCACTTTGGCGAGAACAAGTGCAAACAACTTCCACATCTTGCACTAATTCAAGGAGTCACAAACCCTCTTGTTGGTAAGACAAGGGACAAGGTAACCTAATGCTTTCATGGACATCATCTTTTGTGTACATCACTCTATGTCTATGGATATCCTTGTTTGTTCCTTGTGGGACTAACCCGTGTAGGTATTGAAAGTGCAACTCACTCCAACGAATTGCTCCAACTGATCTAAATCAACATTGAGCATCCACATCTTCAACATCTACATGAAGTCATCATCGACAAACCCAAGGTTAGTTCATCCCTCTTAGGGGGGATATCACATATAGGGGGAGATTTACTCTAATCAATTGAGTTAAAGCAACTCTAATGATGTGAACACAACAATGCTTTATGTAAAAGTGGTAACCCCACTTGTGCTTAAACGATGAGTATGACCTACGATCAAATGTTCTCATTTGACTCCTAAGTCAATATACTCATATATAGATGACATAGTCATCGCCAATTGCTTGGTAAATTCTAGAAAGTTTGTGCATGCTTTGCCACATAATTCATTTTCCATTTTATTGAGTGAGCATGTTGATTGCATATTTTACTCATTCGAGGACATCCATTTGTTGCTTTGATTGTTTGGCTTTTTCCTTTTTGCCAAATGGATGGACGAGAATGCATAAGAATCTCCTCTAGCTATCTATGCTTTTCTTGTCTCAAACTCTATTCATGCTACATCACAAACTTTGATCAAGTCAGATTCGAACCACTCTATGTGAGGAGCACTCGGAGTTCCCGATTCGTCGTAGGCTTAAATTTCCAAAACCTCTTTGTGCATTTCGGTATGACCGAGTCATCCACTTCGGTCACACCGAGTTAACTAAGTTGATCTAGGTTTTCCATCTCGGTGCAACCGATTTGAACTTTTCGGTCACACCGAGTTGCAGTAACCGCTTGCGATTCTGCATCTCGGTGCCACCGAGTTGTTCCACTCGGTCAGTACGACAGGGTCAGGATATATATACCGATGGGTTGAATTTTGGAAATTCCTCCAAAACCCTTCATCCCGCGCGTGTCCTGCTCTGCCGCCTCGGGTCTTCATATCGTCTCCTTGCCGCCAGCGACCTCCAGCATCTGGTTTCCTCTGCCGTTAATAGAATTCTGCTCCGCCGTTGTCGCTGTAGTGAACTCCCGCCGAAGTAGGGTATGGGTTTGATACTTTGTGCTATTTCCTTACTCTGATTCCTAGCACATTGCTTTGCCATGATCTTTTCCACGTATGAAAACAATCTATCCAGAGAAAACATCCTTTAGGTTAGATTTAATTCGAAAATTTAGGGTTAGGTCTCCGTCGAACTCATCTCGCACCGACCGAGTTGTAGAAATCGGTCTCACCGATTTGGCCTAGGCCATTGCACATGCATTTTCGGTTTGACCAAAAATTGCAAATCGGTGTGACCAAGTTCGACTCTCTGTGAAACCCTAGCAATCTCGGTGCCACCGAACTGTGACTCGGTCTGACCGAGTTCACTAGTTTAGGTTCCAAAAGTTGCTTCGGTATCACCGAGTTTAACAAATTGGTAGCTCCGAAATGCTTTCTGTGGAGAACTAAAACTAAGTTTTTGACTCATTTGTTTTGCAAAAACTCTGTAGTTTGTGATGATCATCCATTCTACCTCATCTACATCTATTCACAGGGTTTGTTGTCAGTGTGATTGCCAAGATGACTGACCAAAGTGACAGCCAAAACAGATCTTAAGAGCCAATGCAATTGAGTAAGGGCACTAGTCCCTCAAGCACCTCAGATGATGGCAACAGGAGCACTCCCAGTAATTTGCCAAAGGCAGCCACCAGGTCAAGGAAGAAGAAAACCTCAGATTTTGAGGATGGGGATTATGTGGCTACTGAAGAAAAGTGAGCTCAAAGAAGAAGGTGCTGAATAAAGAGTATGACACAACTGCAACAACTAAGCCAGGGTTGAACAAGAAGGCACCGGCAAAAAGGATTCCTATGTCTAAGGCCAGAGGCTCCACTCAAGAAACTATGGAGTTCACTCTTGAACCCAAAGAGCCCGAAGATGGAAAGAAGAGGAAGGAGAGGGTCAAGAAGACCACTGCTAGAGTGCTTGGTATATCCTCCATCGTGAGAGAGCCAGAAGAAGATGAAGAGGAAGAGGATGCTGCTCCAGCTCCCAAGTCTCAGAAGCTCATGGGAGATGCAATCAAGTCAGGGGCTGCAACATCAAAGCCCAAAACTGCTCCCAAGGCAACAACTCAAGCTTAGAAGCCTTCTCAGCCCAAGAGAAGCACCAGAAACATTCCCGCTGAAGAGAAGAACAAAGCCCCAGTGCCTGAAGTTGAAGAAGAAGAAGATGAAGCCCAAGTGCTGAGAAAAATGTAACCCAAGATTCCAGATCACAATGACGCTCATCCAGTGGCTGAGGACATGAACATCAGTAAGGATGCATGATTGAGACTTTGGAGCCAGTCTGATCCATATGCTATAAGAAGGAGAACTGCAGTGGACTATAGGTTCCACACCAAAGAACAACAAGACTTCTATGAGACCATTCTTCTTGACAAGAAGCCAATTGTCAGCGATATGAGATGGGTCGACTTGGAATTTATTGATGAGAATGAAGATCACTTCCCAGGTGTACATGAAAGCTTCAAAGCTTGTGGAGTTGACAAGTTTGTTGAACAAAAGCTCACAAAATGGAATGATGAGCTAATCATGCAATTTTACTCCACTGCTCATTTCTATCCAGATGGGAGGACAGTGTGGATGTCTGAAGGTACAAGGTACCAACCAACTGTTGATGAATGGGCGAAGTTGATCAATGCCCCAGAAGAACATGAGGATGATCTGGATGTGTATGCCAAGAAGAAAAAGGACCACAACTCAATGGCAAATATGTACAAGGAGATCCCCGATAAAGCTTTGGAGACGCACAAGCTTGGATCTGTGCACTATTTGTTGTCTGGTCTGCCTACTATCAACACCATCTTTAGGCATACTCTGCTACCCAAATCTAGAGATCACAAGATGATAAGGGGACATTCCATCAACTTGCTACAAATCTTTGATACCACAAAATGAGTTTGATTGTGGAGACAGTCAAGAGGACAGCTGCTGACCAGAAGAGATCTTGTGGGTATGCTCCACACATTCAGGTGCTCATCAACTCAAAGATGGGCACATGTACTTACCTGTTGGACAAGGAGCATTTACCCTTGTACCCAGATTTTGAAGACAATGAAGTTGTAATGAATGAGAATGAACCTTCATCAGCACAAGCACAGGAGAAGAGAGCTAAGGCAAAGGCAGAAAAGGCTGCTAGGATGCCAACTGATGAGGAAGCATCTCAGGTGTTCCTAAAGAGCAAGCAAGATCAATTGGGTTATCTAATTCAACCTACATTGAGGATTGAGAAGGGCTTGGCCACCCTGACTAAGAAGCCGGAGAGCTTGGAGAGGATCGTAGAGACCAAGTTCTATGATCTTGACCTCAAGGTGACTGAGATACAGATTGTAGTCAAGTAGCTCGAGGAGGAAGCTGAGGAGAGGAGAGGAAAGGCAACTACGGATGCTTTTCAGCGTGTGCCAAGGAGTCAGAGGTCAGCTACAGTGCCAGTATTAGATACAAGAGCTACTTCATCTGCACCAGCGATAGCTTCAGTACCACCTCCAGCACCTGCTCCACCAGCTCCAACATCATCCACTGATGCCTTCGTCCTTGGAGTTCTATCTACACCACCTCCATAAGACCAAGCCTGAGAGACGCATAACACTATGCATTTTCGAGCTTTTTGGTAACTTTTTTCCAAAGGGGGAGAAATGTATAGATCATAGGCTTTGAGAGAGAGAGAGAGAGAGAGAGAGAGAGTATTTTGCTTCTTTGTCTCTCTTGTTTTTTGGTTGAACTTTATTGTGTGCTTGGTTGATACTCTATGTCTGTGTGAGATACTTGTATGATCATGTGTTTGATCATATGCTACCTTAATATTTGCTTGGATGACATTATCCTTTATATCCTTATATGATCATTCACTTTGCTTGGTGATGAGTGCATGTTTTCACTCATATCATTTTGAGCTCTCCACCAAGATGTATGTGACATGGAAGAGTGACCCATGATCCTAATCGATTGTGCATTTGCATTCAAAAGCAAATCATAAATAATGCACAAATTTAGGGGGAGATCTTGCTTATCACATACTTCTCCAAGCGATGATGCATTTCAATCTTATTATCATTTGTCGAAGCTTTGATCTATATGTTGTCATCAAGTACCAAAAAGGGGGAGATTGAAAGTGCAACTATCACTGGGTGGTTTTGGTAATTACTAACAACATATAGCTCATTGAACTAATACTATTTCAAGATGATCATTTCAGAAAGTTCAATGATTGGCATGTCATGGATTAGGAATGTGGACCCCTCAAAATGCTAAGGACACATATTGGCTCAAGCTCAAGACTCTACATTTTACTTTTAGTGATCCAAGATCAGATTGAGCCCATAGGAAAAGCCAATACTATTAAAAGGGGATGAGGTGTTGCTTAATGGCTTGCTTACTCAAAATGCTTAGTGATATGCTCCGAAAACCCTCAACCACTTTCTCATATCCACATATGTCCCAAACCAAAAAGTCAAACTCGGCCCCACTGAAATATTCTATTCGGCGCCACCGAGTTCTTTTGACATAGCCACTGCCACAAAATCTAGTCACTTCGGTCTCACCGATAGGGATCTCGGTCTCACTGAGATGGGATTGCAAACTCTTTGTTTCCCTTCATAACGTTTCGGTCCAACCGAGATGAGCAATCGGTCCCACCGAGTTCTCAATGAAAACTCTCAGTTTCCCTTTCATAATGTTTCGGTCTCACCGAAATGAGCGATTCGGTCCCACCGAGTTTGCCTGACCAACTCTCTGGTTAGCTTATTACCAAAATCGGTCCCATCGAGTTTGTGTAATCGGTCTCACCGAGATTATGTTATGCCCTAACCCTAATGAAATCGGTCCCACCGAGTTGACATGTCAGTCCCACCGAAAAGCCTAACGTTCACATTTTGAACTGAATCGGTCCCACCAAGTTTTCTAATTTAGTCCCACTGAGTTTGGTGAATTATGTGTAACGGTTAGATTTTGTGTGGAGGCTATAAATACCCCTCCACTCTTCCTTCATTATGGAGTAGAGCCATCAGAACGTGCCTACACTTCAGCATTCATTTTCTAAGATATAACCACCTACCCATGTGTTGAGACCAAGATATTCCATTCCAACCATTTGAATCTCGATCTCTAGCCTTCCCCAAGTTGCTTTCCACTCAAATCATCTTTCCACCAAATCCAAATCAGTGAGAGAGAGAGTTGAGTGTTTGGGAGGCTATCATTTGAAGCACAGGAGCAAGGAGTTCATCATCAACACACCGTCTATTACCTTTTGGAGAGTGGTGTCTCCTAGATTGGTTAGGTGTCACTTGGGAGCCTCCGTCAAGATTGTGGAGTTGAACCAAGGAGTTTGTACGGGCAAGGAGATCACGTACTATATCTACCCTAGTGAGGCAAGTCCTTCGTGGGTGATGGCCATGGTGGGATAGACAAGGTTGCTTCTTCGTGGACCCTTCTTGGGTGGAGCCCTCCATGGACTCGCGCAACCGTTACACTTCGTGGGTTGAAGTCTCCATCAACGTGGATGTATGATACCACCACCTATTGGAACCACGCCAAAAATCTTCGTGTCTACATTGCGTTTGCTCCCTCCAAACTCCCCCTTTACCTTCATGTGCAATGTTTTACATTCTGCTGCTATACTCTTAGACTTGCATGTGTAGGTTGATTGCTTGACTTGTGCTAAGTTGTTAAAATCTGCCAAGACTTAAAATTGGGAAAAGGCTAGATTTTTATTTGGTCAAGTAGTCTAATCACCCCCTCTAGACATACTTCCGATCCTACAGTGCGGCCGTGGACCCAGTTGTCAGCCTCTCCACGTACAGTCCTCTTCCGATGGATGTCGTTTGTTGACCATGTTGACCACGCCGCGCCGAGAGCACCAGGGCGGTGGACGACGACTAGGCCTAGGAAGGGAACAACGCGGAGCAGGGAAGACACGGCAGTGGATGCCCACGCGGAGAGGAGTACGAGGGTTGACTGGTTCGGCTGCAGTGTGAGGTTGCCGTCTCCGCAGAATAACAGGGGGTGTGGGTGAGTAGAGGGATGGTCTGGCCAGCGGTGGGAGTAGTAGGGGGCAGTGAGGCCTCCGCGGCAGCACAACCGACCACGGGAGCAGGCGGCATGACCAGCGCTGGTTTGGGTGGCTGGAGCAAGAAGACCAGAGGTTGAAGAAGCACTATGGCCGTTGGATGGACATCGTACGGTCACTGGAGCTAGAATCGTTCATATTGACTAAGTTGACAAAGCCCTTCGTCCGCGTCAACTTAGTAGGCCCACAAGTCAGCCTCCCACTATGGTGGGTCCCAGCTAGCAGGGGGAGTATTCATTTTTTGTGCGTAATAAGGAGGCACTTCCTTGCATGCGAAGATATAGCTGG
>NC_041390.1:490736461-490806884 GCF_002162155.2 Triticum dicoccoides | reverse complement strand
CTCAAAATACAGAGGCCCTTTCGGTGGGTCCCA
Source organism: Triticum dicoccoides (assembly GCF_002162155.2). NCBI lineage: Eukaryota > Viridiplantae > Streptophyta > Magnoliopsida > Poales > Poaceae > Triticum > Triticum dicoccoides. The sequence continues at coordinate 490,806,851 of NC_041390.1, read as the reverse complement.
GTTGTCAGGTGGAGGAATCATTATTTTGTGCTTAATAAGGAGACCCAGCTGTCAGCCTCTCCACGTACAGTCCAATTCAGATGCATGTCGGTCATTGACCACGTTGACCATGCCACCACGAGAATACCAGGGTGGTGGACGATGGCGAGGCCTTAGAAGGGAATGACATGGAGCCGGGGAAGACTCGACAGTGGTTGCCCATGCGCTAGGAAGTACGAGGGTTGATAGTTTCGGCTACCGGCACCAGAAAAATTAGGAGGTGGGTGAGTACAGGAATGGCCTGGCCAATGATGGAGTAGGGTGGGGCAGTGCGGTCTGTGCGGCAGCACTGCCTGTCGGATTTCAGGTTCCGGCAGACCCTTGAGGTTCGAACACTGGGGTGCGCGCGGAGATTTTGCCTTCTACCTACCTGCACCCCTCCGCCTCGCTAAGATCTAAGCTATGGAAAGAACAGCACAAGAGACACAGGGTTTATACTGGTTCGGGCCACCATTGTGGTGTAATACCCTACTCCAGTGTGTGGTGTGGTGGATTGCCTCTTGGCCTGATGATGATGAGCAATACAAGGAAGAACAGCCTCGCGAGGGTCTGTTCTTGGCTGAGGGGATGAACTGCTAGGAGGAGTTCAGTCACCCTTCTCTCTCTCTCTCTTCTCGATTCTCTCTCCGATTTCGATCTCCTTTTTCTCATCCCCTACCCTGGGGGTGGCTAGTCCTATTTATAGGCAAAGGCCCTGGGCCTCTTCCCAAATATTGAGCGGGAATGGTGCCAACAATTGGCCATTTTGAAGGGGAACATCTGGTACACTTATCCTGACTAAAGTTGGTCCTCGCCTGCCAAAGGCTCTGGTGGTGACGCTGGCTTGGGCTCCATAATGACTTCCTCCCTATCGTTGGACTGGTCTTGGTCTCGTTGCACCGAAACGGGTGCCTTTGCTTGATGCTCTCGCCTGCGCTTGCTCCCTTTGCACCAAAGAGGAAAGGAGGACACTGCGCGGGCTGGCGCCCGCCTGGCACCCTTGGTCGTCATGGCTTGTGTCACGGGCACCTCGTGAGCTACCCCGCCTTGATCTCTCCGCCTCCTCGCGAGCCAGCCTGATGAGGCTGTGCCTGAGGAAGCGCCGTGTCGTCCGCCCCGCGAGGCTTGGCCCCTCGCGAGGGTCTTGGGTCTGTGTTGATGAAGATGGGCCGTGCTGGGCCCCCTTTGAGCCACGCCGCAGGCAGGAAAGTCTGGGGACCCCCGTTCCCAGAATGCCGACAGTAGCCCCCGGGCCCAAGGCGCGCCCGGACTTGGCCGTACAGGGAGGCGAAAGGGCAAGGGCGAAGCGCCGCAGGCCCTAACAGCCTGCGGCCTTGGGTGCCGCGTGGTGGTTGATTGGACGTGGGCGTCTCCACTTCCCCACGGCGCCTCGGCAACTGCACGGATTGGACAAGTCCCTGCATGCAAAGCGGGTCATGATTACCTGCGATCATGCGGGCCTACGGTTGGCCCTCGCCGGCTATAAGTACGGATCGGCGCGCGCCCTTCCAGTTCATCCCCCCTTGCTTCTCCTTCTTCTTCATGGCCCCGTCGAGGAGGTTCTCGGCCGCAGAGAAGGGGAAGGCTCGCCAGGTTGAGCCTGCCTCTCCCCCGCCCAAGCGCGACCGAGGGCGCCCTCGCAAACATCCTGTGGCCACCACGGCAGCTCCCCACGGCTGTGGAGACGATTTCCAGCACGGTGACAGGCGGACTGCTGCGGCCGGGGGGCGCGCTTCGGTCATGTGTTCCCCTAGGCCGCGCTGCAAAGGTGCTGCCGGAGTTCGTTGTGTGGTCGGCGGAGCCGACTAGCACCCGACTTCAACTTCCTCGCTTCCTTCTTGGCGAGCTCCCGGCTGGCGCCCCGGGCGGCCTCTGGCTTCAGGCAGACGGCTGCTGCAGCCGGGCCTCATGGGCTTCACTGGAGGTCTCCGCAGCCGGGGGCCTGGCCTTGACCCGCGGTTGGCAGACGTTTGCCCGCGCGCATGGCCTGAGCCATCGGTGCACCCTGCACTTCAAGTTTGACGGTGATGCCACCCTCTGCGTGAGGGTGTTTGGGGAAGATGGTCGCCGCGCAGGGTGCTGCCCTGAGGACGACGACCGCGGCCGGGAACCCAGCCCCGGCGATGATGGAGAGGACAGCGCTCGCGTGATTGGCGGCGCCCAGGGTTCCCCAAGCTTCACCGGTTCTTCTTCAGGCGGCGACTCTTCTAGCGGTGGCCGCGGTCAGCCTCCATGCCGTCGTACTTGCTTGGGAGGTGGTAGCGTGTCTGCCCGCCGTCACGCCTCGGTGAAGCGCGAGAGGGAGTCAGGCTGAGCCCCGGAGGCAGCTCGAGTCTTCCCTGCAGGCCGGTGTAAAGCGAGTTGCGCCTGATTTGTTCTTTCTTTTCCTTTTTCCTGCGTAAAAAGACAGTAGCGTGGAGCCCCGCGGGGGCGTCTTTGGGTTATTGCTGTTAATCATCGCTTTGCTTCCGTTATCGTGCCTTCCGGCTACGTGCCCGCGCATGGATAGTTCCCGGCCCCAGCCGTGAGGGGGCTGTTGGGAAACGTAGTAATTTCAAAAAAATTCCTACGCACACGCAAGATCATGGTGATGCATAGCAACGAGAGGGGAGAGTGTGATCTACGTACCCTTGTAGATCGACAGCGGAAGCGTTAGCACAACGCGGTTGATGTAGTCGTACGTCTTCACGGCCCGACCGATCAAGCACCGAAACTACGGCACCTCCGAGTTCTAGCACACGTTCAACTCGATAACGATGCCCGGACTCCGATCCAGCAAAGTGTCGGGGAAGAGTTCCGTCAGCATGACAGCGTGGTGACGATCTTGATGTACTATCGTCGCAGGGCTTCGCCTAAGCACCGCTACAGTATTGAGGATTATGGTGGAAGGGGGCACCGCACACGGCTAAGAATATGATCACGTGGATCAACTTGTGTGTCTAGGGGTGCCCCCTGCCCCCGTATATAAAGCAGCAGGGGGAGGTGCGGCCGGCCAGGAGGAGGGCGCGCCAGGAGGAGTCCTACTCCCACCTGGAGTAGGACTCCCCCCCTTTCCTAGTTGGAATAGGATTCTGGAGGGGGAAAGAGGAGAGAGAGAAGGAAGGAGGGGGCGTCGCCCCCCTCTCCTTGTCCTATTCGGAATAGGGGGGGAGGGGCGCGCGGCCCAGCCCTGGCGACCTCTCCTCTCTTCCAGTAAAGCCCACTAAGGCCCATATACCTCCCGGGGGGTTCCGGTAACCTCCCGGTACTCCGGTAAAATCCCGATTTCACTCGGAACACTTCCGATATCCAAATATAGGCTTCCAATATATCAATCTTTATGTCCCGACCATTTGGAGACTCCTCGTCATGTCCGTGATCACATCCGGGACTCCGAACAAACTTCGGTACATCAAAATGCATAAACTCATAATATAACTGTCATCAAAACCTTAAGCGTGTGGACCCTACGGGTTCGAGAACAATGTAGACATGACCGAGACACGTCTCCGATCAATAACCAATAGCAGAACCTGGATGCTCATATTGGCTCCCACATATTCTACGAAGATCTTTATCGGTCAGACCGCATAACAACATACATTGTTCCCTTTGTCATTGGTATGTTACTTGCCCGATATTCGATCGTCGGTATCTCAATACCTAGTTCAATCTCGTTACCGGCAAGTCTCTTTACTCGTTTCATAATACATCATCTTGCAACTAACTCATTAGTTGTAATGCTTGCAAGGCTTATGTGATGTGCATTACTGAGAGGGCCCAGAGATACCTCTCCGACAATCGGAGTGACAAATCCTAATCTCGAAATACGCCAACCCAACATGTACCTTTGGAGACACCTGTAGAGCTCCTTTATAATCACCCAGTTATGTTGTGACGTTTGGTAGCACACAAAGTGTTCCTCCGGCAAACGGGAGTTGCATAATCTCATAGTCATAGGAACATGTATAAGTCATGAAGAAAGCAATAGCAACATACTAAACGATCGGGTGCTAAGCTAATGGAATGGGTCATGTCAATCATATCATTCTCCTAATGATGTGATCCCATTAATCAAATGACAACACGTGTCTATGGTTAGGAAACATAACCATCTTCGATTAACGAGCTAGTCAAGTAGAGGCATACTAGTGACGTTTGGTTTGTCTTTGTATTCACACAAGTATTATGTTTCCGGATAATACAATTCTAGCATGAATAATAAACATTTATCATGATATAAGGAAATAAAATAATAACATTATTATTGCCTCTAGGGCATATTTCCTTCAGTCTCCCACTTGCACTAGAGTCAATAATCTAGATTACATAGTAATGATTCTAACACCCATGGAGCTTTGGTGCTGATCATGTTTTGCTCGTGGAAGAGGCTTAGTCAACGGGTCTGCTATATTCAGATCCGTATGTATCTTGCAAATCACTATGTCTCCCACTTGGACTAGATCCAGGATGGAATTGAAGCGTCTCTTGATGTGCTTGGTTCTCTTGTGAAATCTGGATTCCTTTGCCAAGGCAATTGCACCAGTATTGTCACAAAAGATTTTCATTGGACCCGATGCACTAGGTATGACACCTAGATCGGATATGAACTCCTTCATCCAGACTCCTTCGTTTGCTGCTTCCGAAGCAGCTATGTATTCCGCTTCACATGTACATCCTGCCACAACGCTTTGTTTAGAACTGCACCAAATGACAGCTCCACCATTTAATGTAAACATGTGTCCGGTTTGCGATTTAGAATCATCCGGATCAGTGTCAAAGCTTGCATCAACGTAACCATTTACGATGAGCTCTTTGTCACCTCCATATATGAGAAACATATCCTTAGTCCTTTTCAGGTATTTCAGGATGTTCTTGACTGTTGTCCAGTGATCCACTCCTGGATTACTTTGGTACCTCCCTGCTAGACTTATAGCAAGACACACATCAGGTCTGGTACACAACATTGCATACATGATAGAGCCTATGGCTGAAGCATAGGGAACATCTTTCATTTTCTCTCTATCTTCTGCATTGGTCGGGGATTGAGTCTTACTCAATTTCACACCTTGTAACACAGGCAAGAATCCTTTCTTTGCTTGATCCATTTTGAACTTCTTCAAAACTTTGTCAAGGTATGTGCTTTGTGAAAGTCCATTTAAGCGTCTTGATCTATCTCTATAGATCTTAATGCCTAATATGTAAGCAGCTTCACCGAGGTCTTTCATTGAAAAACTCTTATTCAAGTATCCTTTTATGCTATCCAGAAATTCTATAGCATTTCCGATTAGTAATATGTCATCTACATATAATATCAGAAATGCTACAGAGCTCCCACTCACTTTCTTGTAAATACAGGCTTCTCCAAAAGTCTGTACAAAACCAAATGCTTTGATCAGACTATCAAAGTGTTTATTCCAACTCCGAGAGGCTTGCACCAGTCCATAAATGGATCGCTGAAGCTTGCACACTTTGTTAGCTCCCTTTGGATCGACAAAACCTTCCGGCTGGATCATATACAACTCTTCTTGCAGAAATCCATTCAGGAATGCAGTTTTGACATCCATTTGCCAAATTTCATAATCATAATGCAGCAATTGCTAACATGATTCGGACAGACTTAAGCATCGCTACGGGTGAGAAGGTCTCATCATAGTCAATCCCTTGAACTTGCCAAAAACCTTTTGCGACAAGTCGAGCTTTGTAGACAGTAATATTACCATCAGTGTCAGTCTTCTTCTTGAAGATCCATTTATTCTCAATTGCTTGCCCATCATTGGGCAAGTCAACCAAATTCCATACTTTGTTCTCATACATGGATCCCATCTCAGATTTCATGGCTTCAAGCCATTTTGCGGAATCTGGGCTCACCATCGCTTCTTCATAGTTCGTAGGTTCATCATGATCTAGTAGCATGACTTCTAGAACAGGATTACCGTACCACTCTGGCGTGGATCTTACTCTGGTTGATCTACGAGGTTCAGTAGTATCTTGTTCTGAAGCTTCATGATCATTATCATTAGCTTCCTCACTAATTGGTGTAGGTGTCACAGAAACTGGTTTCTGTGATGTACTACTTTCCAATAAGGGAGCAGGTACAGTTACCTCGTCAAGTTCTACTTTCCTCCCACTCACTTCTTTCAAGAGAAACTCCTTCTCTAGAAAGTTTCCGAATTTAGCAACAAAAGTCTTGCCTTCGGATCTGTGATAGAAGGTGTATCCAATAGTTTCCTTTGGATATCCTATGAAGACACATTTCTCCGATTTGGGTTCAAGCTTATCAGGTTGAAGTTTTTTCACATAAGCATCACAGCCCCAAACTTTCAGAAACGACAACTTTGGTTTCTTGCCAAACCACAGTTCATAAGGCGTCGTCTCAACGGATTTTGATGGTGCCCTATTTAATGTGAATGCGGCCGTCTCTAGAGCATATCCCCAAAACGATAGCGGTAAATCAGTAAGAGACATCATAGATCGCACCATATCTAGTAAAGTACGATTACGACATTCGGACACACGATTACGCTGTGGTGTTCCGGGTGGCTTGAGTTGCGAAACTATTCCATATTGTTTTAAATGTACACCAAACTCGTAACTCAAATATTCTACTCCACGATCAGATCGTAGGAATTTTATTTTCTTGTTACGATGATTTTCAACTTCACTCTGAAATTCTTTGAACTTTTCAAATGTTTCAGACTTATGTTTCATTAAGTAGATATACCCATATCTGCTTAAGTCATCTGTGAAGGTGAGAAAATAACGATATCCGCCACGAGCCTCAACATTCATCGGACCACATACATCTGTATGTATGATTTCCAATAAATTTGTTGCTCTCTTCATAGTATCGGAGAACGGTGTTTTTGTCATCTTACCCATAAGGCACGGTTCGCAAGTACCAAGTGATTCATAATCAAGTGGTTCAAAAAGCCCATCAGTATGGAGTTTCTTCATGCACTTTATACCGATATGACCCAAACGGCAGTGCCACAAATAAGTTGCACTATAATTATGAACTCTGCATCTTTTGGTTTCAACACTATGAATATGTGTGTCACTACTATCGAGATTTAATAAGAATAGACCACTCTTTAAGGGTGCATGACCATAAAAGATATTACTCATGTAAATAGAACAACCATTATTCTCTGATTTAAATGAATAGTCGTCTCGCATCAAAAAAGATCCAGATATAATGTTCATGCTTAACGCTGGCACCAAATAACAATTATTTAGGTCTAATACTAATCTCGAAGGTAGATGTAGAGGTAGCGTGCCGACTGCGATCACATCGACTTTGGAACTATTTCCCACGCGCATCGTCACCTCGTCCTTAGCCAATCTTCGCTTAATCCGTAGTCCCTGTTTCGAGTTGCAAATATTAGCAACAGAACCAGTATCAAATACCCAGGTGCTACTGTGAGTATTAGTAAGGTACACATCAATAACATGTATATCACATATACCTTTGTTCACCTTGCCATCCTTCTTATCCGCCAAATACTTGGGGCAGTTCCGCTTCCAGTGACCAGCCTGCTTGCAGTAGAAGCACTCAGTTTCAGGCTTAGGTCCAGGTTTGGGTTTCTTCTCTTGAGTAGCAACTTGCTTGCTGTTCTTTTTGAAGTTCCCCTTCTTCTTCCCTTTGCCCTTTTTCTTGAAACTAGTAGTCTTGTTGACCATCAACACTTGATGCTCCTTCTTGATTTCTACCTCCGCAGCTTTCAGCATTGCGAAGAGCTCGGGAATAGTCTTATTCATCCCTTGCATATTATAGTTCATCACGAAGGTTTTGTAGCTTGGTGGCAGTGATTGGAGATATCTGTCAATGACGCAATCATCTGGAAGATTCACTCCCAATTGAATCAAGTGATTATTATACCCAGACATTTTGAGTATATGCTCACTGACAGAACTGTTCTCCTCCATCTTGCAGCTATAGAACTTATTGGAGACATCATATCTCTCAATCCGGGCATTTGCTTGAAATATTAACTTCAACTCCTGGAACATCTCATATGCTCCATGACGTTCAAAACGTCGTTGAAGTCCCGATTCTAAGCCGTAAAGCATGGCACACTGAACTATCGAGTAGTCATCAGCTTTGCTCTGCCAGACGTTCATAACATCTGGTGTTGCTCCAGCAGCAGGCCTGGCACCTAGCGGTGCTTCCAGGACGTAATTCTTCTGTGCAGCAATGAAGATAATCCTCAAGTTACGGACCCAGTCCGTGTAATTGCTACCATCATCTTTCAACTTTGCTTTCTCAAGGAACGCATTAAAATTCAACGGAACAACAGCATAGGCCATCTATCTACAATCAAACATATACAAGCAAGATACTATCAGGTACTAAGTTTCATGATAAATTTAGGTTCAATTAATCATATTACTTAAAGAACTCCCACTTAGATAGACATCCCTCTAATCCTCTAAGTGATTACGTGATCCAAATCAACTAAACCATGTCCGATCATCACGTGAGATGGAGTAGTTTCATTGGTGAACATCACTATGTTGATCATATCTACTATATGATTCACGCTCGACCTTTCGGTCTCCGTGTTCCGAGGCCATATCTGTATATGCTTGGCTCGTCAAGTATAACCTGAGTATTCCGCGTGTGCAACTGTTTTGCACCTGTTGTATTTGAACGTAGAGCCTATCACACCTGATCATCACGTGGTGTCTCAGCACGAAGAACTTTCACAATGGTGCATACCCAGGGAGAACACTTCTTGATAATTAGTGAGAGATCATCTTATAATGCTACCGTCAATCAAAGCAAGATAAGATGCATAAAAGATAAACATCACATGCAATCAATATAAGTGATATGATATGGCCATCATCATCTTGTGCTTGTGATCTCCATCTTCGAAGCACCATCGTGATCACCATCATCACCGGCGCGACACCTTGATCTCCATCGTAGCATCGTTGTCATCTCGCCAATTTTTATGCTTCCATGACTATCGCTACCGCTTAGTGATAAAGTAAAGCATTACAGCGCGATTGCATTGCATACAATAAAGCGACAACCATATGGCTCCTGCCAGTTGCCGATAACTCGGTTACAAAACATAATCATCTCATACAATAAAATTTAGCATGATGTCTTGACCATATCACATCACAACATGCCCTGCAAAAACAAGTTAGACGTCCTCTACTTTGTTGTTGCAAGTTTTACGTGGCTGCTACGGGCTTAAGCAAGAACCAATCTTACCTACGCATCAAAACCACAACAATAGTTTGTCAAGTTGGTGCTGTTTTAACCTTCGCAAGGACCGGGCGTAGCCACACTCGGTTCAACTAAAGTTGGAGAAACTGTCACCCGCTAGCCACCTTTGTGCAAAGCACGTCGGGAGAACCGGTCTCGCGTAAGCGTATGCGTAATTCGGTCCGGGCCGCTTCATCCAACAATACCGCCGAACCAAAGTATGACATGCTGGTAAGCAGTATGACTTATATCGCCCACAACTCACTTGTGTTCTACTCATGCATATAACATCAACACATAAAACCTAGGCTCGGATGCCACTATTGGGAAACGTAGTAATTTCAAAAAAATTCCTACGCACACGCAAGATCATGGTGATGCATAGCAACGAGAGGGGAGAGTGTGATCTACGTACCCTTGTAGATCGACAGCGGAAGCGTTAGCACGACGCGGTTGATGTAGTCGTACGTCTTCACGGCCCGACCGATCAAGCACCGAAACTACGGCACCTCCGAGTTCTAGCACACGTTCAGCTCGATGACGATCCCCGGACTCCGATCCAGCAAAGTGTCGGGGAAGAGTTCCGTTAGCACGACGGCGTGGTGACGATCTTGATGTACTACTGTCGCAGGGCTTCGCCTAAGCACCGCTACAATATTATCGAGGATTATGGTGGAAGGGGGCACTGCACACGGCTAAGAATATGATCACGTGGATCAACTTGTGTGTCTAGGGGTGCCCCCTGCCCCCGTATATAAAGGAGCAGGGGGAGGTGCGGCCGGCCAGGAGGAGGGCGCGCCAGGAGGAGTCCTACTCCCACCTGGAGTAGGATTCCCCCCCCTTTCCTAGTTGGAATAGGATTCGGGAGGGGGAAAGAGGAGAGAGAGAAGGAAGGAGGGGGCGCGCCCCCCTCTCCTTGTCCTATTCGGACTAGAGGGAGGGGCGCGCAGCCTAGCCCTATCCACCTCTCCTTTCTTCCACTAAAACCCACTAAGGCCCATATACCTCCCGGGGGGTTCCGGTAACCTCCCGGTACTCCGGTAAAATCCCGATTTCACTCTGAACACTTCTGATATCCAAATATAGGCTTCCAATATATCAATCTTTATGTCTCGACCATTTCGAGATTCCTCGTCATGTCCGTGATCACATCCGGGACTCCGAACAAACTTCGGTACATCAAAATGCATAAACTCATAATATAACTGTCATCAAAACCTTAAGCGTGCGGACCCTACGGGTTCGAGAACAATGTAGACATGTTCGAGACACGTCTCCAATCAATAACCAATAGCGGAACCTGGATGCTCATATTGGCTCCCACATATTCTACGAAGATCTTTATCGGTCAGACCGCATAACAACATACGTTGTTCCCTTTGTCATCGGTATGTTACTTGCCCGAGATTTGATCGTCGGTATCTCAATACCTAGTTCAATCTCGTTACCGGCAAGTCTCTTTACTCGTTTCATAATACATCATCTTGCAACTAACTCATTAGTTGTAATGCTTGCAAGGCTTATGTGATGTGCATTACCGAGAGGGCCTAGAGATACCTCTCCGACATCGGAGTGACAAATCCTAATCTCGAAATACGCCAACCCAACATGTACCTTTGGAGACACCTGTAGAGCTCCTTTATAATCACCCAGTTACGTTGTGACGTTTGGTAGCACACAAAGTGTTCCTCCGGCAAACGGGAGTTGCATAATCTCATAGTCATAGGAACATGTATAAGTCATGAAGAAAGCAATAGCAACATACTAAACGATCGGGTGCTAAGCTAATGGAATGTGTCATGTAAATCATATCATTCTCCTAATGATGTGATCCCATTAATCAAATGACAACACATGTCTATGGTTAGGAAACATAACCATCTTCGATTAACGAGCTAGTCAAGTAGAGGCATACTAGTGACGTTTGGTTTGTCTATGTATTCACACAAGTATTATGTTTCTGGATAATACAATTCTAGCATGAATAATAAACATTTATCATGATATAAGGAAATAAAATAATAACATTATTATTGCCTCTAGGGCATATTTCCTTCAGGGGCGACCGACCTAGGCCCTGTGTTCGTGTCGCGGTGCCCGTGAGGCACGGACTGGAGGGGTGCTCCTGTAATGGACCCAGGTCGCGAAACCTTTGAATGACTAGGACAGGAACACTCGCGAGGGCGCTCGGCTGCCCCCCCTCGCGAGGCCTTGCATAAGAGAAATCGGGGTAGGAGAGTGAAAAGTCGAAGAACCAAAAGCCAAAGACGGCAACAACTTCAATAAAACTTCGAATGAGAATGAACAAGCCAACTGCGGAAAGCAAATGAAAAAGCCACGTCCGGCACCTAATCTAGTCTTTGACGTCTTCTCACCGGCGCGGAGCTAAGTGCTGCCACTGGGCATGGGAGGGAGCCCCAGGGCCTAAGGCCAGCGCTCTTGAGACTCCGGGGCGTGTACAGCCCCAACTCATTATTACGTGAGAGTGTCACGGGCGACGAGCTTCACAGGCGTTGGCCTTTTTCACAGGCTCCGAGCCTTTTCCAAAATGCGACAGCTTCACAGGCATTCGCCTTCTTCACAGGCTCTGGGCCTTTTCCAAAAGGCGACAGCTTCACAGGCATTCGCCTTCTTCATAGGCTCTGGGCCTTTTCCAAAACGCGACAGCTTCACATGCATTCGCCTTCTTCACAGGCTCTGGGCCTTTTTAGGGGTAGAACCTCCGGAGGTGCTGGATGTTCCATGCGTTCTAGACCGGCACCCCTTCCTGAGTCTCGAAGCGCGCGGAGCCGGGCCTGGAAACATGAACAACCTTGAACGGGCCCTCCCACATGGGAGAGAGCTTGTGCAGTCCCTCCCTGGAGAGAACCCGCCTGAGCATGAGGTCTCCTACCTCGAGAGTTCTGGGGCGGATGTTGCGGCAGTGATATTGTCGTAGTGCTTGTTGGTACCTCGCCGCTCGCAGCGCGGCTTCTCGGCGACGTTCCTCCCCCAACACGAGGTCCATCCCCCGCATGGCATCCTGCTGCGCCTCATCGAACGCCAGGACCCGCGCGGTGCGATGTCTGACCTCGTGAGGGAGGACCGCTTCGGCTCTATAGACCAGGAAGAACGGGGTCTCTCTAGTCGGCTTGGTCACGGTTGTGCGGACGGACCACAACACGGACTGAAGCTCATCGTACCAACCTCTGCCGCAGGCCTCCAACTTCTTCTTGAACGTCCTGGTCTTGAGGCCCCTCAGGACCTCTGCGTTGGCTCGCTCGGCCTGGCCGTTGCTTCAAGGGTGCGCCACCGAAGCGTAGCATATCTGTGTTTCAAGGTTAGCATAGTATGTTTTGAAGAGGTTACTGGTGAACTGCAAACCGTTGTCTGTGATGATGCGGTTCGACACCTCGAAGCGACTCACGATGCCCCTGATGAACTTGACCGCGGAACCCGCGGGGATGGTGCAGACGGCCTCTACTTCAGCCCACTTGGTGAGCTTGTCCACGGCGACGTAGAGGTAGCGGTAGCCCCCTGGCGCCCGAGGAAACGGGCCCAGGATGTCCAGCCCCCAGACTGCGAATCGCCATGAAAGGGGTATAGTCTACAGGCCTCCTGCCGGCTGATGGATCTGCTTGGCGTGGAACTGGCAGGCCTCACAAGCTTTCACCAGTTCGACGGCGTCATTGAGTGCGGTGGGCCAATAAAACCCACTGTGGAACGCCTTGCCGACGAGGGTCCGTGATGATGAATGATGTCCACAGTCTCCGCCGTGTATATCTTCCAGCAGTTCCTTTCCTTGCTCCCTGGAGATGCGGCGCAGGGATACATCATTTGGTCGCTTCCAGTAGAGCTCTCCATCCTTGATGCAGTATGCCGTGGCCTGCCATGCCACATGCTCCGCTTCCTCCTCCTTCTCCGGCAGGGTCCCTTGTGTTAAGTAACTCCGGAGCTCCGTGATCCAGCACCCCTCCTGAGGTTCCATCGTCAAGAGCAGGCGGGCTCCTGAGGCCGGGCCACAGACCGGGGCTCCTGAGGCAGGTGGCTGGGAGAGCTCCTCCCGAGGCTGAGCCGTGTTTGACAATGACGGCAGGGCTGAGGGCTTGAAGAGCCGCTCCTCGAAGACGCCGGGCTCCTGAGGTAACCGGTTGGACGCCCGTTTGGCGATGTAGTCGGCCTCCTGATTGGTGCCACGGGGCACATGCTGTAACTCCAACCCCCAGAACTGCTTCTCCATCCTGCGGACCTCCGCAAGGTAGGCTTCCATGTGCTCATCTTTCGGCTCGTACACCTTGTTGGAGAAATTGACAAGGAGCTTCGAATTGCCCTTGATGGTGAGGCGTTTCACCCCCAGGGCAGCTGCGGCCTTCAAGCCCGCTATTAAACGTTCATACTCCGCTATGTTGTTGGAGACTTTTTCACCTTGCTGGAAATAGAGCTGTACAGTGTAGTAGAGCTTGTCCTGAGTGGGCGATATAAGAACCGCCCCAGCCCCAGCGCCATGCCTGGAGAACGCCCCATCAAAGTACATGACCCAGCCTTCTGGCGCCTCGCTTCCCGGGGAGAGGGACCGATCCTCGTCGGCCTTGAGGCCTGGTGCCTCTGTCCATTCTGCCACAAAATCGGCTAATGCTGCTCCTTGATGACTCTGGTCGTGCTGAATTCGAGCTGAAATGCTTGCAGTTCTATGTTCCACTCAGCGACCCTTCCAGCTGAGTTAGGGCTCCTGAGCACTCTCCCCAGGGGGTATGACGAGACGACCTTGATGGGGTGACCCTGAAAATAGTGCCGCAGCTTGCACGAGGCCACCAGTAGCGTGAGGAGGAGCTTCTGAGGCATGGGGTACCGTGCCCTCGCGTCCCGCAACACCGTGCTGATGAAGTACACTGGGTGTTCAACGAGGTTGGGTGCATCAGTGCTGGTGGCGCCCTCCGGAGACCATGGCGCCTCCTGAGGCGATGAGGCCTCATGAGGCTGGCCATCTGGGAGAGGGGCCTCTTCCGCCTCCGGTGCACTCCTCTGCGGCAGCTGATCCTCCTCAGCCGTGGTGGCGGTTTCTGTGGGCCTTCCTTGTTCCTGTTTTGCCTTGTCCCGGGCTGCTGCCATGGTTTTGATTCGATGCTCCTCCCTAACCGCCACCAGGGCTGCGCTGGCGGAGTAGGGAGTGGTGGCGAGGTAAAGCACCAGGGGCTCTTGAGGGCGCGGAGCCACCATGAACGGAGGGCTGGTCAGGTATCTCTTGAGATCCTGGAACGCCTTGTCGGCCTCTTCAGTCCATTCAAAGGGCCCCTTTTTCTTCATTAGCTAGAAGAAAGGCAGCGCTTGCTCCCCCAACTTGGAGATGAAGCGCCCTAGCGCGGTCACGCGCCTAGTGAGCTTCTGCATTTCTATGAGGGTCTTTGGCAGGCTCATGTCCTCGACTGCCTTGACCTTTTCCGGGTTAGCCTCGATGCCTTGGTGGGGCACGAGGAAACCCAAGAGCTTGCCCGAGGGGACTCCAAACACACACTTCTATAGGTTGAGCCGCAGGTTCACTACGTTGAGGCTCGTGAAGGTTTCCTCCAGGTCTTGTATCAGGGTCCTGGCCTCCCGAGACTTCACCACAATGTCATCGATGTAAGCCTCAACATTCTTCCCGAGCTGCGGGCCCAAGGTGATGTGCATCAGCCGCTGAAAGGTCGCCCCTGCGTTACACAGCCCGAATGGCATGCATGTGTAGCAGTACAACCCACACGGTGTTAGGAAGGCTGTCTTTTCGACATCTTCTACCGCCATCTTGATCTGGTGATACCTAGAGAAGGCATCCAAGAAGCATAGCAGGTCGTATTCTGCGGTGGAATCGACGATCTGGTCGATGCGAGGGAGCGGGAATGGATCTTGCGGGCATGCCTTGTTGAGGTTGGTGAAGTCGACACACATGCGCTCCTTCCCTCCCTTCTTTGGCACAACGACAGGGTTGGCCAACCAATCTGGGTATTGGACCTCGCGAATGACCCCAGCGGCTTCTAGTTTGCGGGTCTCTTGGACGATGAAGGCCTGCTTTTCTGTGGACTGCCGCCTTGCCTTCTACTTCACAGGGCGCATGTTGGGGCACACGTTGAGGTGATGCTCGATTACGCTCCTAGGGATCCCCGCCAACTGGTCAGGCTCCGAAGCGAATACCTTCTTGTTTGCACGCAGGAACCTGACCAGGGCCTCCTCCTGCTCGGGCTCGAGGCTGGCGCCTATGGTGAGAGTGGCATTGGTGGACCCGTCCTCATCGACGGGTATCTGCTTGGTTTCTGCCTTGTCTTGGGTGAACAACTATTTTTTCTTGGCGGGTGCAGCCCCCTTGGGCTCGGGGGTCTCCGAGTCGGCGGGTTGTGCCGACACCGCCGTCTTGAAGGCGAGCTTGAGCACTCGCAGCGCGTCTCCGGTGTCCCCGTGCACGGTGAGGACACCGCTGCTCCCGGGCATCTTCATGAGGTTGTACGCCGGGTGCATCGCGGCCATGAACTGGGCCAACGCTGGGTAGCCGAGGATGGCGTTGTACGGGAGGCCGATGGGGGCGATGTCGAAGTCGACCAGCTCCGTGCGGAAGTTGTTGTAGGTGCCGAAGGTTACTGGGAGCCGGATCTGTCCCAAGGAGCTGGATGATCCGCCCCCAACGCCTGAGAAAGGCCGGCTGGGTTGCAGCCGCTCCAGGGGTATGCAGAGGAGGTTGAAGGCCTCAACCGAGAGCATGCTGAGGCCCGCACCGCCATCGATGAGAGTTCTGGTGACTGCCACCTGGCAGATGGTGGGGGTGCACAGCATGGGGAGCGCACCCGAGCAGGCCGAGTTGGAGGGGTGGTCCTCCGAGCTGAAGGTCAGGCCGGCCTTGGGCGCCGCCCGGCCCGGGGGAGCCCCCTGCCGCGTGGAAGCGACGTTGACCCGGTGGATGAACGGCTTGACATGGTGACTTATAGGCGGTGCCTGCGAGCCGCCCAGGAGGGCCGCGACGACCGGGGGTGTTGGTGCAGTGTGGTGGGCGAGGAAGAGGTTGCGGAGCTCTTCCCGGGAGGCCACGGAGGCTGCCGGCAAGTGGAGCAGCCATGCATGTGGAGCGCGGGTGAGGGCCATGGGAATCTAGTTGGCCATGACCCTATCATCACCTCCGGCTTTGAGGATGGCCTACTTGTACGCCAGCAAGAAGGCCAGCGGATCAGTCACGCCGCTGTAGCGCGGCGGTGTCATTGGCTTGAACTTGTCTGGCCACCGTACCCGTTGCAGGGCTGGGGCCAGGGCTCGGAGCCCCCTGGCCCCCGTGCTGGCGCCGGCGGCCGGAGCGAGCGACGCGCTACTCATCGCAGGGCAGGTCGTGGCGGTGGCGGAAGGAAAAACTCCGGTGCACCCCCTACCTGGCGCGCCAAATGTCGGATTTCGGGTTCCGATAGACCCTTGAGGTTCGAACACTGGGGTGCACGCGGAGATTTCTCCTTCGACCTACCTGCACCCCTCCGCCTCGCTAAGATCTAAGCTATGGAAAGAACAGCACAAGAGACACAGGGTTTATACTGGTTCGGGCCAACGTTGTGGTGTAATACCCTACTCCAGTGTGTGGTATGGTGGATTGCCTCTTGGGCTGATGATGATGAGCAATACAAGGAAGAATAGACTCGCGAGGGTCTGTTCTTGGCTGAGGGGATGAACTGCTAGGAGGAGTTCAGTCACCCTTCTCTCTCTCTCTCTTCTCGATTCTCTCTCCGATTTCGATCTCCTTTTTCTCATCCCCCTACCCTGGGGGTGGCTAGTCCTATTTATAGGCAAAGTCCCTGGGCCTCTTCCCAAATATTGAGCGGGAAAGGCGCCAACAATTGGCCATTTTGAAGGGGAACATCTGGTACACTTATCCTGACTAAAGTTGGTCCTCGCCTGCCAAAGGCTCTGGTGGTGACGCTGGCTTGGGCTCCACAATGACTTCCTCCCTGCCGTTGGACTGGTCTTGGTCTCGTTGCACCGAAACGGGTGCCTTTGCTTGATGCTCTCGCCTGCGCTTGCTCCCTTTGCACCAAAGAGGAAAGGAGGACACTGCACGGGCTGGCGCCCGCCTGGCACCCTTGGTCGTCATGGCTTGCATCACGGGCACCTCGTGAGGTACCCCGCCTTGATCTCTCCGCCTCCTCGCGAGCCAGCCTGATGAGGCCGTGCCTGAGGAAGCTCCGTGTCGTCCGCCCCGCGAGGCTTGGCCCCTCGCGAGGGTCTTGGGTCTGTGTTGATGAAGATGGGCCATGCTGGGGCCCCCTTTGAGCCACGCCGCAGGCCGCAGGCAGGCAAGTCTGGGGACCCCCGTTCCCAGAACGCCGACACTGCCGGCCATGGTAGGCGGTAGCAGGCAGTCCCACCGGCGCTGGTTTGGGCGGGTGGAGCAAGAAGATCAGATATTGAAAAAGCAGCACGGCCGTTGGATTAACATCCAATGGTCACTGCTGCTAGAATCGTTTGTGGACTAAGTTGACAAAGCCTTTCATACACATCAACCTAGTGGACCCACAAGTCAGCCTCCAAATCTGTCCCAAACAGCATACAGTCCAAAATTTCTAGCGAGATTCAAATTAATTTAAAAACTAAACATACCTTAATTTAAATCCAATGAAATTTTACCTGCACAAAAACAATGAAATTTAAAATATCAAAATCCGAAAGGAAAAAGTATTTTGGAAATAATTGCCTGTTTGATGTATTTTTTCATTTTACAACCCATTTATTATTACTTATAGCCCATTTCTTATTACTTATAGCCCATTTTCTGGGCAAGCCCGAATGCATCCCTCATCTTGAAAATTACCAGCCCAGCAGGGTGTAGAAAAGCAAGTAGGCCTACATTGGTTATTCTACAAAAAAGAAAATAGCTGGGCTAGCCATTTTCAAAAAGGAAAAAAACAAACTGGGCTGGTCATGTGGTAAACATATGAAATAAAAGCCTGGGCTAGACTGGCCATAGCTCCCGCACAACCTAGTTGATACCCTTCTCCGTCCCAAAAAAACTGCATGCGCTCCTGGGTCCCTACTGTCATCCTCACCATGTACAGTTAGCTCCTTATTCCTCTCGGTTGTTGACCATGTTGACAACACCGGAGGACGGCGCTGCGGTGAGCGAACCAAGGTGGAGGATGATGGTGAGGCCTCGGACGGGAACGAATAGTAGTCGGGTAAGATGCGCAGAGTTTTAGGGTGCAATGTGGCCACAATGCGTGTGCGGCAGCACAGCTAGCCGTGGGAGGCTGGAGCATGCGGCCCTGCCGGCTCTGGTTTGGCTTTGGTGGCTGGAGGAAGAAGAGACTGAAGAAACACGACAGACGTTGAATGTCAATCCAACGGTCAAGGTTGGAACTATTGTTTGTTGACTGAGCCGACACCAAGTAGCAAACTTTCTTATATATAGGAAGAAAAGAAAAACTGGGCTCGTTCGCCTGATGACATTCCCGAAACTGCGACCGTTCGATCTTGCATCGCACCTAAAACTGCAAGGAAAATGTGTTTGTCTGCCGTCCTCCTCCCAGGGAACTTTCGCCACATAAGTGACTAGCACCCTTGGTTTTCAACTGAGAGGTCTTGGGTTCGAGTCCCAGGAACTCTCAATTTTGTCCTCCTTCATTCCTCGCAAAAAAAAAATCAAAGACTTGAGAAGGCGTAGAGAACAAGCTAGTGTACCAGTAAAGAGACGTTGCTGAGTTTTAGAAAAAGAGAGACGTGCTCCTGTAGCTAGTTCGAATCCAAACCTAAACTATGACTATATATGGTGCTATGCTACTCTCCAAGTAATGAAACTAACATATCCAACATTCGCTTCTCCTCTTCTCTACTTACTCTGCCTAGCATCAGAAGCTCTGGCCATAGCAACCATGTCCGCTGGCTGCTCGTCCACCTGCTCTTCAGCAAGCAACAACCAGATATGTGCCAGGTCTCCACCCGTACCATCGCCTGTGGGTCTCATCACACTCTCGCCGGCACACGCACCGCAGCCAGTTGCTCATCGGATCCCGCTGTCGTTGGTGTGGTGGCACTGCTGCAAATCATGCAGAGTCATCCGTCGCGTCTCAACCACAATCCTCAACCCTGGCCGAGTCTTCTACAAATGCCCGAATCATGGGGTAATAATATGTTTAAGTGTTGTTCTGCTGCTTTTAGTTACAGATTTTTTAATAGTTTGGTTGATGATCTTCCAATTTGATTCATGCAGAAAAGGGAAGATTTGTGTGATTTGTATTTTTGGGAAGTTGCTGATGTGGGGGAATGCAACTACGCTGATTATTTGGTTAGCCGAGGAATCCCAATACCAGTAGGTTAGGGTGTTGGACAAGTAACTTAAGGAACGTCAGAAGAGGAAGAGGCAAATCAGAAGATTAAAGATGCAGTTCCTCTGATCATGGCCAAGCAATAGCTGTTGAACGGCCTTGACAACAATGAGGAGATGAAAGAGCTTGTGAAGATAATGGGCAAAATCGATGTGCTCTGTAGGATGATTGTCTCTTTATTTGCAGTGTATGTAGCACTCGTGATGTATTCAATGGCTATGACATGAGCACTTTGCTGAAACTAGTAATGAATGAAACCTATTTAGCAGGCTGGGCATAGTGTTGTGAACATCTAATGATTTCTATTAACAGAAATCGGGGGGTATCCCCTTTTGCTCATAAATAAATAAATAGCAGAGGCCCTTTTGCTAATAAATAAATAAATAAATTAGCAGAGGCCCTGTTGGTTCAGCTTTGTTCCCATTCGAAGACGTCAAGCAAATTGCAGTCCAACAACAAACTATGTCATCAAATTCAAGTTTCACAGCCAAATATGAGTACAACTAAACAACAATGTCATCATGTTTTAGTCGTCATACAGTCACCAAACACAAATCAACATACATAACAAGTGATGTTCTCACAGTAAAATACTAAACAACAAGTTCATCAGGTTTCAGTTGTCATAGCAAATACAATTTCACATAGTAGATAAAAAACGTCTTCTGACAGGCAAATACGACAAAAGCAATCTAATCATCATCCGCAGCAGTAGGGTCAACATCTTCGCCATGTGTATTGATACGTCCATTTTGCATCATGTTTTCTTACTATTATTTATAATGTTTTTATCGATAATAATGATTTTTGGAGTAATTCTAATGCCTTTTCTCTCAGAATTTGCAAGGTACACACCAAGAGGGAGAATTACGGTAGTTGGAAATCTGGACCTGGAAAAGCTACGTCAGGCTACCTATTCTGCACAACTTCAAACAAGCTGAAACTTCATGGAGATTTTTCATGGAATATATAAGAATTATTGGAGCAAATAAATACCAGAGGGGCGCACGAGGTGGGCACAACCCACCTGGGCGCGCTAGGGAGCCCAGGCATGCCGTGGTGGGTTGTGCTCTCCTCGGCCCACCTCCGGTGCCCATCTTTTGGTGTATAAGTCATTTTTACCTAGAAAACATAAGGAGAGGACTTCCGGGACGGAACGCAGCCGCCTCGAGGTGGAACTTGGGCAGGAGCACTTTTGCCCTCCGGAGGAGCGATTCCACCGGGGGAACTTCCCTCCCGGAGGGGGAAATCATCATCATCATCATCACCAACAACTCTCCCATCTTGGGGAGGGCAATCTCCATCAACATCTTCAACAACACCATCTCCTCTCAAACCCTAGTTCATCTCTTGTGTTCAATCTTGTTACCGAAACTATAGATTGGTGCTTGTGGGTGACTAGTAGTGTTGATTTCATCTTGTAGTTGATTACTATATGGTTTATTTGGTGGAAGATTATGTGTTCAGATCCATTATGATATTTAATACTCCTCTAATCATGAGCATATTTATCATTTGTGTGTAGTCACCTTTGTTCTTGAGGTCACGGGAGAAATCATGTTGCAAGTAATCATGCGAATTTGATATGTGTTTGATATTTTGATAGTATGTATGTTGTGATTCCCTTAGTGGTGTCATGTGAACGTCGACCACATGACACTTCACCATATTTGGGCCTAAGGGAATGCATTGTGGAGTATCAATTAGATGATTAGTTGCGAGAGTGATAGAGTCTTGAACCCTAGTTTTTGCGCTATTCCGTAAGGGACCGATTGGATCCAAAAGTTCAATGCTATGGTTAGAATTTATTCTTAATACTTTTTTTGTAGTTGCGGATGCTTGCGGGAGGTTTAATAATAAGTAGGAGGTTTGTTCAAGTAAGATCGGCACCTAAGCACCGGTCCACCCACATATCAAATTATCAAAGTACCGAACACGAATTAAACCAACATGATAAAAGTGACTAGATGAAATTCCTGTGACCCTCAAGAACGCTTTGCTTATCATAAGAGACCGTTTTGGCCTGTCCTTTGCCTCAAAGGGACTGGGATACCTTGCTGCACTTTTTTTTTACTACTATCGTTACTTGCTCATTACAAATTATCTTGCTATCAAACTACTCTGTTACTTACAATTTCAGCACTTGCAGACATTACCTTACTGAAAACTACTTGTCATTTCCTTCTGCTCCTCATTGGGTTCGACACTCTTACTTATCGAAAAGAGCTACAATTGACCCCCTATACTTGTGGGTCATCAAGGCTATTTTCTGGCTCTGTTGCCGGGGAGTGAAACACCGTTGGTAAGGAAACATTTATATAGTGTGCTGAAATTTATTGTCACTTGTTACTATGGAAAACAATCCTTTGAGGGGTTTGTTCAGGGTATCTTCACCTCGTCTGGAACCACAATTAATTACACCTCAACCTACAACACCTACTGAAAATATTTATTATGAAATTCCTTCAGGAATGATAGAACAACTGCTAGCTAATCCTTATGCAGGAGATGGAACCGAACATCATGATATGCACTTGATATATGTAGAACAAATTTGTGGATTGTTTAAGCTTGCAGGTTCACCCAGGGATCAAGTTATGAAAAAGGTTTTCCCTTTATCTTTGAAGGGAAAAGCATTGGCATGGTATAGGCTATGTGATGATATTGGATCTTGGAATTGGAATCGTTTGAAATTGGAGTTCCACCAAAATTTTTATCCTATGCATCTAGTTCATCATGATCGGAATTATGTATATAATTTTTGGCCTCGTGAAGGAGAAAGTATCGCTCTAGCTTGGGGGAGGCTTAAGTCAGTGTTATATTCATGACCCAATCATGAGCTCTCAAGAGAAGTTATCATCCAGAACTTTTTTTGCTCGGCTTTCTCGTCATGATCAAACCATGCTGGATACTTCTTGTGCTGGTTCTTTTATGAAGAAGACTATTGAATTCTAGTGGGATCTTTTGGAAAGAATTAAACGCAACTCTAAAGATTGGGAACTCGAAAAGGTAAAGAGTCAGGTATTGAACTTAAGTATGATTGTGTTAAATCTTTTATGGATACTGATGCTTTTCAAAAGTTTAGCACTAAATATGGACTTGACTCTGAGATAGTAGCCTCCTTTTGTGAATCATTTGCTACTCATGTTGAACTCCCTAAGGAGAAGTGGTTTAAATATCACCCACCTATTAAAGAAGAAATTAAAGAACCGGTGCCAGTTAAAGTGGAAACTATACTTTATAATTTTGATCCAGTTGTTCCTTCTGCTTATATTGAGAAACCACCTTTCCCTGTTAGGATGAAGGAACATGCTAAAGTTTCAACTGTGGTTAACAAAAGCTATACTAGAACACCTAAACCTGATGAACAAATTAAAGTAGAACCTAGTATTGCTATGGTTAAAGATCTCTTAGAAGAAGATATGGATGGGCATGCTGTTTACTTCTATGAAGAAGCTGTTAGAATTGCCAAACTTGATAAAAAAAGATAAACATAGACCTGTTGTTGGCATGCCTGCTGTCTCAGTTAAAATAGGAGATCACTATTATCATGGTTTATGTGACATAGGTGCTAGTGTGAGTGCTATTCCTTATACCTTATATCAAGAAATTATGAATGACATAGCACCGCCAGAGATAGAAGATATAGATGTTACTATTAAACTTGCTAATAGAGACACTATATCACCAATTGGGATTGTTAGAGATGTGGAAGTCTTGTGTGGGAAAATAAAATACCCTACTAATTTTCTTGTTTTTGGTTCCCCACAAGATGACTTTTGTCCCATTATCTTTGGTATACCTTTCTTGAACACAGTTAATGCTACAATAGACTCTGAGAAACAAATTGTCGGTGTTAGTTTTGGTGATGAGTCTCATGAGTTTAATTTTTCCAAGTTTAGTAGAAAGCTTCATGAAAAAGAATTGCCCAGTAAGGATGAATTAATTGGTCTTTCTTCTATTGTTGTACCACCTACAGATCCTTTAGAACAATATTTGCTAGACCATGAAAATGATTTACGTATGCATGAAAGAAATGAAATAGATAAAAATTTCTTTGAATAACGTCATCTACTTAAACACAACTTGCCTATTGAAACTCTAGGATGTCCTCCTCCACCTAAAGGTGATCCTATGTTTGAATTAAAACAATTGCCAGACACTCTGAAATATGCTTATCTTGATCAAAAGAAGATATATCCTGTTATTATTAGTGCTAACCTTTCATAACATGAAGAAGAAAGATTATTGAAAGTTATAAGGAAGCACTGAGCTGCTATTGGATATACTCTTGATGATTTAAAGGGCATTAGTCCCACTCTATGACAACACAAAATTAATATGGAACCTGATGCTAAACTCATTGTTGATCACGAATGTCAGTTAAATCCGAAGATGAAAGAAGTGGTAAGAACAGAAATATTAAAACTTCTGGAAGCAGGTATAATCTACCCCATAACTGATAGTAGATGGGCAAGTCCTGTCCATTGTGTCTCTGAGAAAGGAGGTATAACTGTTGTTCCTAATGATAAGAATGAACTTATCCCACAAAGAATTGTTACAGGCTATAGAGTGGTAATTGATTTTAGAAAATTAAACAAAGCAACTAGAAAAGATCATTACCCTTTGCCTTTTATTGATCAAATGCTTGAAAGATTATCTAAGCACACACACTTTTTCTTCCTTGATGGATATTCCGGCTTTTCACAAATACCCGTTTCTCAACCTGATCAAGAAAAGACCACTTTTACTTGTACTTTTGGAACCTATGCTTATAGACGTATGCCTTTTGGTTTATGTAATGCACCTGCTACCTTTCAAAGATGTATGACTGCTATATTCTCTGACTTTTGTGAAAAGATTGTTGAGGTTTTCATGGATGGCTTTTCTATTTATGGGAAGTCTTTTGATGATTGTTTAAGCAATCTTGGTCGAGTTTTGCAGAGATGTGAACAAACAAATCTTGTCTTGAATTGGGAGAAGTTCCACTTTATGGTTAATGAAGGCATTGTCTTGGGTCATAACATTTCTGAAAGAGGTATTGAAGTGGACCAAGCTAAGGTTGATGCAATTGAGAAAATGACATGTCCTAAAGATACAAAAGGTATTCATAGTTTCCTAGGTCATGCTGGTTTGTATAGGAGATTTACCAAAGACTTCTCTAAAATTTATAGGCCTCTCACTAGTCTCTTGCAAAAGGACATTCCCTTTGTTTTAGATGATGATTGTTTATAAGCCTTTGAAACACTCAAGAAAGCCTTAATTTCTACACCTATTGTTCAACCACCTAATTGGAACTTGCCTTTTGAAATTATGTGTGATGCTAGTGATTATGTTGTTGGTGCTGTTCTAGGACAAAGAGTTGTTAAGAAACTGAATGTTATTCATTATGCTAGTAAAACTTTAGACAATGCTGAAATAAATTATGCTACTACTGAAAAAGAATTCTTAGCAGTGGCGTTTGCTTGTGATAAATTTAGGCCTTATATTGTTGATTCCAAAGTAACTGTTCACATAGACCATGCTGCTATTAAATATCTTATGGAAAAGAAAGATGCTAAACCTAGACTTATTTGATGGGTTCTCTTGTTACAAGAATTTGATCTGCATATCATTGATAGAAAAGGAGCTGAGAACCCAGTAGCTGATAATTTGTCTAGGCTTGAAAATGTGCTTGATGACCCACTACCTATTGATGATAGTATTCTTAATGAGCAATTAGTTGCAATAAATGTTTCTCATAGTACTCCTTTGTATGCCGACTATGCTAATTACATTATTGCTAAATATTTACCACCTAGCTTTACATACCAAAAAAAGAAAAATTTCTTCTATGATTTAAGGCATTACTTTTGGGATGACCCACATCTTTATAAAGAAGGAGTAGATGGTATTGTTAGACGTTGTGTACCCGAGCATGAACAGGGAAAAATCCACCGGAAATGTCACTTTGAAGCTTATGGAGGGCATCATGCTGGAGATAGAACTGCTCATAAGGTATTACAGTCTGGACTTTATTGGCCTACTCTCTTCAAGGATGCCCATAAGTTCGTCTTATCTTGTAGCGAATGTCAAAGAATAGGTAATATCGATAAGTGTTAAGAAATGCATATGAATTATTCACTTGCTATTGAACCATTTGATATTTGGGGATTTGATTACATGGGACCTTTTCCTTCCTCTAATGGGTATACACATATTTGTTGTTGATTATGTTACTAAATGAGTAGAAGCTATTCCAACCAATAGTTCTGATCACAACACCTCTATTAAAATGCTTAAGGAAGTTATTTTCCCAAGGTTTGGAGTCCCTAGATATTTAATGACTGATGGTGGTTCACACTTTATTCATGGTGCTTTCCGTAAAATGCTTGCCAAGTATGATGTTAACCATAGAATTGCATCACCCTATCATCCTTAGTCTAGTGTTCAAGTTGAACTTAGCAATAGAGAAATAAAATTAATTTTGCAAAAGACTGTCAATAGGTCCAGGAAGAATTGGTCTGAGAAATTAGATGATGCACTTTGGGCTTATAGAACATCATATAAAAATCCTATGAGTATGTCTCCTTATAAAATGGTTTATGGAAAAGCTTGTCATTTGCCTCTTGAGTTAGAACATAAAGCATATTGGGCTATCAAAGAACTCAACTATGATTTCAAACTTGCTGGTGAAAATAGGTTATTTGATATTATCTCTCTAGATGAATGGACAACCCAAGATTATTAAAATGCAAAACTATTCAAAGAAAAAGTTAAAAGATGGCATGACAAAAGAATCCAAAAGTGTGAGTTTAAAATCGGAGAATATGTTCTTTTGTACAACTCTCATTTCAGATTCTTTGTGGGAAAACTCCTCTCAAAATGGGAACGCCCATATGTCGTCGAGGAGGTTTATCGGTCTGGAGCCATCAAAATAAATAATTCCGAAGGTACTAACCCGAATGTTGTCAATGGGAAACGAATAAAACATTATATCTCAGATACGCCCACTAATGTTGAAAGTAATATTATCCAAACTTTGACACCGTAAGAACACATAATAGAGTCCTTCCGGAACACTCCATAACCGTGAAAATAAAGAGGTATGTGATACGGTAAGTAAACAGACTCCGAAAAATCTGCAAAAATATTTTTTATCAGTTTTGGAATATTTAAATTTTTTGGAAATAAAGAAACTTCCAGGAAGCGTCCCCTGGTGGGCAGAAGACACTAGGGCAAGCCTGCCTGGCGCGCCCAGGTGGGTTGTTCCCACCTAGGACACCTTCTGTACTCCATTTTTCTACTTTATGCTTGTCCTCCAAGATAAAAAATCTATATATACTTCCCGAACCTATTGATCACCGTATCACGGAGAAATCCTCTGTTCTCTTTTCTTGCTGTTCTCTACGTAGACCTGAAAATATGTCTTCCCAAGACTCTAAGGGTGAGAGCTATGTTGCTGATCTTGTCGCAAGCCCCAAGTCCTATGGGGATGAGGGGCACTATAGCTGGACCTCCGAAGAAGATGAAGATGAATCGGTTCCTCCCCAGTTCAAAAATGTGAGCACGGAGGCATTATGCAAGAAGATAATAAAACTCGAGATAGATAACAACGAGTTGAGGATAGATAATTTTATTCTCTGCCAGAAACTGGAGGAAGCAAAGGGAAAACCCTCCACCTTTTCACCACCACACCACTGCCTTGGAAATCTGAGGACAAATCTCTTCTTCATCACCAACATCATCTTCTTCACCACCAAAGGAGAATTGAGTATCGGGTATGGGCACTCCCCTTGGCTTCCGCCAAGCTTGGGGGAGGTGCTTCGGTATCGTATCATACCACTATCTTTTGCTTTTACTTATTTTAGTTCGATCTTTTGCTTAGATGAATAAAAGTTTAGTTTGATCCTTTCTTCTTTGAGAGTTTGCTTAGTGATCTATCCTTGTAATCATGTGCAAGTTATATAATAAAAGTTTAGTTTGAGTTTTTGCTTTCTTTACTTCCATATTGCAAATAAAAGAAATGAAATAAAGAAAGAAAAAGATAAAGGAAATAAATAAAGAAAAGATTATTTATATACTGATCCTATGGTAGGTGATGGCACCACATAAGGAAAAGTATAAGTAGAAAATTTTATTAGAGATTGACAAACATAGCATTAGTCAATGATGCAACTCATGAAAGAATTAATAAGGGAAGAGAAGATTCACATATAAATATACCATCCTAGAAATCTTTTGTGATTGTGAGCCCTCATCAAAATATTATATGCCAACGTTGTTGACGTTGGACAAGCAAGACAACTTAATGACTTATGCTTGTTCATATTCACATAGAAGTCATATTGTCATGGATCCTTTAACATGTGGTGCTTGCCCCTATCTTTGCTAGCCAAAAATTCCGCACTAAGTAGAGATACTACTTGTACATCCAAAAATCATTAAACCCAAATCTTATTTTCATGTGTCCACCATACCTACCCAGGGATTGAGGAAAATCCCTCAAGTAAGTTGTCATCGGTGCAAAAAGGCAATAAAAAATGCTTCTAAGTGTGTGAGATCATTTAGTGTAAGAGAAAATTGAGCGTTGCACGAACTTGTGATGGTGAAGAATAAAAGCGACAGACTGCATAATAAAGGTCGCTATCACAAGGGGCAATGTAACGTGACGTTCTTTTGCACTAAGGGATTGAGCATACAAACAAATAAGCGCATGGCAACCTCTGCTTCCCTCTGCGAAGGGCCTATCTTTTACTTTTTATGTATTTACCTTTATGCAAAGTGTCAAAGTTTTCCTTCTATTCCTTTTATTTTTCTCCTTTGGCAAACATCATGTGGTGAGGAAAGATCTAGGCACATATGTCCAGTTGAATATTGGTGGCATGAGTTATTGTTGTTGACATCACCCTTGAGGTGAGTACGTTGGGAGGCGAAACCATAAGCCCCTATCTTTCTATGTGTCCGGTTGAAACATTTTGCTCATGTGTACGCGGTGAGTGTTAGCAATCATAGAAGACTATATGATGGTTGAGTATGTGGACTTGCCTAAAGGCTCAGACACGTGACCCTTCCTGAAAATATGATGAATTATAGTTGCAAAGTTGACTGAGAACATAGTTTGTTGGTTTCTAATTGAGTTTTTGCTTTATACTTCGATTGTGTGATGAACTATTACTTATTCATGAGAATTTTATGATAAAAGTCCTATGTTTAATTTTGTTGCTGTTATAATAATCAACATGATGCTTCTATGTTCGTATTTTGTTTTTATTGACACCTCTCTCTCAAAGCACGTGGACATGTTTTTCGATTTTGGTTTTCGCTTGAGGACAAGCGAGTTCTAAGCTTGGGGGAGTTGATACGTCTATTGCATCATGTTTTCTTACTGTTATTTATAATGTTTTTATCCATAATAATGCTTTTTGGATAATTCTAATGCCTTTTCTCTCATAATTTGCAAGGTACACACCAAGAGGGAGAATTCCGGCAGCTAGAAATCTGGACCTAGAAAAGCTACGTCAGGCTACCTATTCCGCACAACTCCAAACAAGTTGAAACTTCACGGAGATTTTTATGGAATATATAAGAATTATTGGAGCGAATAACTACCATAGGGGGCCCACCAGGTGGGCACAACCCACCTGGGCACGCCAGGGAGCCCAGGCACTCCCTGGTGGGTTGTGCTCTCCTCCGCCCAACTCCGGTGCCCATCTTTTGGTATATAAGTCATTTTGACCTAGAAAATATAAGGAGAGAACTTTTGGGACGGAACTCCGCCGCCTCGAGGAGGAACTTGGGCAGGTGCACTTTTGCCCTCTGGCGGAGTGATTCTGCCGGGGGAACTTTCCTCCCAGAGTGGGAAATCATCGTCATCATCATCATCACCAACAACTGTCCCATCTTGGGGAGGGCAATCTCCATCAACATCTTCAATAGCACCATCTCCTCTCAAACCCTAGTTCATCTCTTGTGTTCAATCTTGTTACTGGAACTATAGATTGGTGCTTGTGGGTGACAAGTAGTGTTGATTACATCTTGTAGTTGATTATGGTTTATTTGGTGGAAGATTATATGTTTAGATCCATTATGCTATTTAATACTGCTCTGATCATGAGCATGTTTATCATTTGTGAGTAGTTACCTTTGTTCTTGAGGTCACGGGAGAAATCATGTTGCAAGTAATCATGTGAATTTGATATGTGTTCGATATTTTGATAGTATTTATGTTCTGATTCCCTTAATGGTGTCATGAGAACTTCGACTACATGACACTTCACCATATTTGGGCCTAAGGGAATGCATTGTGGAGTAGCAATTAGATGATGGGTTGCGAGAGTGACAGAAGCTTGAACCCTAGTTTATGCGCTATTCCACAAGGGACCGATTGGATCCAAAAGTTTAATGCTATGGTTAGAATTCATTCTTAATACTTTTATCATAGTTCCAGATGCTTGCGGGAGGGTTAATCATAAGTAGGAGGTTTGTTCAAGTAAGAGCAGCACCGAAGCAACGGTCCACCCACATATCAAATTATCATAGTACCAAACACGAATTAAACCAACATGATGAAAGTGACTAGATGAAATTCCCGTGTACCCTCAAGAATGCTTTGCTTATCATAAGAGGCCGTTTTGGCCTGTCCTTTGCCTCAAAAGGTTTGGGCTACCTTGCTGCACTTTTGTTACTACTATTGTTACTTGCTCGTTACAAATTATCTTGCTATCAAATTAAGTACTCTGTTACTTACAATTTCAGCACTTGCAGACATTACCTTACTGAAAACTACTTGTCATTTCCTTCTGCTCCTCATTGGGTTCAACATTCTTACTTATCGAAAAGAGCTGCAATTGATCCCCTATACTTGTGGGTCATCATGTATCAGTCTGAATCGTAATTCCCCATAGTGTCAGCTTCTTATTCATCCTCAGTTTCCTCGAATGTTAGGTTCTTATTGATCAACTCTTGTATGTCCATAGCCCGACAGGAAATCTTTTCGCCGGCGCCATTGACGTGATGGTTCTCAAAGATATTAGGAACATCTGTGGAATCTTGTACATCAGGAGCAGTGTAAGCATCATCTTGTTGTGCAACTTCATTAAACAAATTCCTCTGCTCAAACCTTTGAAATACTCTCCAGTCATCGCTATGTGCAAATGTGTCTTCCAAGATAAATATCTGGGTTGCTTGATTTGCCAAAATAAAAGGCTCGCTGGTCTGGTACGCCGCCTTGACATTGATGGATTTGAAATATTCATCATCTCTGGGTTTTGCGATCCTGGAAAACAGGTTATACCAACGATAGCACACCAGAACCACAAACCGATGAACCTCGAAATTGGAGATATACTGCAACTGAACAATGTCTGTTATGTTAGCATACATTTCAGTTGTCGCTTCGCCGTACTTATCCGTGCTCATGATGGCACTGTTTTGTGTCTTCCTGTCTTCTTCGCGTGCAAGGGTGTAGTAGCGCACATCTCCAACAATGCAAGATTGATAATGTCTTACCCGAGTATTAGGACCCATTGCTAGTGCGTAAAGGGCATCATCAACTGCCTACCCATCCTCCCGCATCTTCTTAACCTACGACTAGAAAATAGACAAGCTGATCATCTTATGTACTCAATATATTAAAAAAACTAAGAGTGCAATTCAAAAGCTTACATGGATCTTGAACCATTTCGCAAATCCTACCATAACCAGTTTGTCAATGTTTCTTGGATTTTGAGGTAGTAACTCCTTTTTGTAGATGCTGCACAAAATAGTGATCGCGTCAAACATATAAATATATAAGAATGTGATGCAAGTTTAGTAGATTATGATGTATAAGCTGCAGTACTTAGCACTTACTTGATATAAGGTAGTATCTCAGGATAGTTATTCAACACAGACCAAACCATTTTGTCCAAATCTTTCGGTTTGTTGTCTTGCAACTCTTCCCTGTAACTCGAACAGAACAATCAAAAACAATGAGCCCAGGATTGTTTTCACCCACCTCTTTGCTAAGTTGATCAGCTGTTTCAATGTATTTTGAGAAGAATGTCAACGCTTCTGTAGCAATGTAGGCCTCTGCAATGGAACCCTCTGGTCTAGCTCTGTTCCTAACATTGCCCTTGAAAGTGCCTAGCCGCCTTTCAATAGGGTACATCCAGCCATACTGTACTAAACCTGTAAGTAGTGCCTCATCAGGTAGATGAACAGCCAAATGCACCATCACATAAAAGAAGGATGGAGGATATATCTTCTCAAGGTCGCATAGGATAGTTGTTATCTTGTCTCTAAGACGCTCCAAATCATCTATCCTGATATTTCTACTACAGAGTTCCCTGAAGAATTGTCCCAACTCTGCAACTGCTTTCTATAAGTCAGGGCGGCCCAATCCTCTAATGATAACAGGTAAAACCCTTTGAAGTAGGACGTGGCAGTCATGAGTTTTCAACCCTTGTACCTTGTTTCCATCTGCACTGACTCTCCTTTCAGGGTTGGAAGCAAATCCATGTGGGAATCTCACACGGGACATGACCTCGCATAATTCTTTTCTTTTTACCTTGTCCAAGACGTACACAGCTGGTGCCATATCCCGTGGTTTACGTTCATCTTGCACCTGCAAATCCTTTCTGATACCCAGGTGAAGGAAATATGCCCTAGAGACAATAAGAAAGTTGTTATTTATATTTCCTTATATCATGATAGATGTTTATCATTCATGCTAGAATTGTATTAACCGGAAACTTAGTACATGTGTGAATACATAGAAAAACAAAGTGTCCCTAGTATGCTTCTACTTGACTAGCTCGTTAATCAAAGATGGTTAAGTTTCCTAGCTATGGACATGTGTTGTCATTTGATGAACGGGATCACATCATTAGAGAATGATGTGATGTACTAGACCCGTCCGTTAGCTTAGCACTATGATCATTTAGTTTATGCTATTGCTTTCTTCATGACTTATACATGTTCCTATGACTATGAGATTATGCAACTCCCGAATACCGGAGGAACACTTAGTGTGCTATCAAACGTCACAATGTAACTGGGTGATTATAAAGATGCTCTATAGGTTTCTCCGATGGTGTTTGTTGAGTTGGCATAGATCGAGATTAGGATTTGTCACTCCGATTGTTGGAGAGGTATCTCTGGGCCCTCTCGATAATGCACATCACTATAAGCCTTGCAAGCAATGTGACTAGTGAGTTAGTTGCGGGATGATGCATTACGGAACGAGTAAAGAGACTTGCAAGTACCGAGATTGAACTAGGTATGGTGATACCAATTGTAGCTACCAGACCTCAAACGGTCTGATCTCTATGCTCAGGTGTCATCCCTGGATCAGTAATGCTGACACCACACAGTACTCGGAGGATTTATAACAGAGTATCAATCACACACTTATTACATCGAGTGTCTCAATAGAGAACTTATTACAATAAATATGGCTTAAGGCCATCTAATAACGATAACAGCGGAAGGCTTGGAAGATAAGTGAGCCCATCAACTCCAACGCCATCACTGAGTATAGAACCACGACCTAAAAACTCCATAATCATCGTCTGAAAAGTCTCCAACATTAACGTTGCAGCCCGAAACGGGTCAGCACATGGAATATGCTGGCAAGGTAACACATAGAGAGTAATGGAATGAAACAGCTATACTATATGCATATTTGGCTGGTGGAAAGCTCTATGGTTACATTTTTGCGTAAAGCCAATTTTTCCCTACTGCAAAGGAATAAATTTTATTTAACTATCTTGGTGGTTTTTAAACATTGAGAATGGTTGACAGCATTCTCAATCCCAATTAAGCATCATCATTAAACAAAACCCAACAAAATTAATTTAGAGTAACATGTTGAGATTCACATGATAATCCAAGTACTAGATACTCAAGATGTCCATAACCAGGGACACGGCTAACCATGATTAGTTTATACACTCTGCAGAGGTTTGCGCACTTTTCCCCACAAGACTCGATCGCCTCCGTTTGTTTTCTCGCACTACATGGTGTTTGAGAAACGGATGACTGAGACATAGTCTTTCAGAAGCGCTGTCACCTTACGATGGATAGACCGTTACACCTACTTTCCCCTACATCTGCTAGTCTACCCTGTAAGAGTTCGCACGACTTAATCAACTATGCTAGAGCCCATAATAGCTTGTGGCTGCACACGGAAGTTTCTAGTATGAAAAATCTCATGATCCCTTTGGGCCTAGGTGGCGGTCCATAAAAAAAACAGGCTATCCTGGAATACCCAGGTACCTCAATCCACCCAGATATGTGTTTAAGTTGCCACCTTAGATAAACCATTAATTTAACAAACTCACATCTGTCATGGATATCACTCACCCAATCCACGTCTACTAGCATAGCATGGCATAATTGCAAACGTAGAAGTAACTCCCAAAGGTTTGATAATAAACAGGTAATAGGTACTACCTCAACTACTTCCCATCCCACAATTTAAATTAGAACCTAATCATGCAATGTTTGAGGATTGATCTAATGCAATAAAACTGGGTAGTAGGAGGTATGATCAAAGTGTTACTTGCCTTGCTGATGATCCGCGAAACCTAGAGATTCGAAGTAATAGGCGGCGCACTCCGGGAATTCTATCGCAGACAAACAAACAAGCATACAATAAGTATTCATTTAATGCATAGGTAAAACTCAAATAAGAGATCTAACAAGAAGGTTCAACTTAAGAACTCTGGTTTGCAAAAAGAATCAAATCAAACGAAGCAACGAAAGTCAAATGGCAAAAGAAACAAGCTTCGTTTACTATTCTAGATATAGGGCAATTTTTACAGTGGCAAAAACTTGTTTAAGTTGGTTAAATGGAAAGAGGGTTTCGAGACGAAACTCTAGGCGCTTGAATCGCCTGAATCCGATAAACGAGCGAAAAGTTATACTAAAACAAAAATCGGATCAGGAATCCATGATTAGAAAAATCGCGGATTTAATCCGACAAAAAGAAAAACGACGAACATTCGCTAGAATGAACGAACGGACGAACGCTCGCTAAATAAATAAACCGGAAAAACCGATCTACTTAAAAAAACCGAAACAAAAAAATAATAAAAACCGCGACTTTTTTTCTCTCTCTTTTTAAAAAAACGGGCGGCTAAAACGAGGTTGACCTCGGGCGGCGGGTCCGGCGGCGGCTCCGGCGGCTCCGGCGGCGGGCGGCGGCAGCGGCTAATTAGGGTTTCGGGCACGATGGGCTGACGGCTCGGGTCGGGCGGCTTATAAAGGCTGCCCCCGGGCGGAGTCCCGCTCGGGTACGGCCCAAAGTCGGTTCGCGTTTTTTTAATTATTCCGCGCAGAAAATCAAATAAAAGAAATACTAAATGGACTCCATAAGTCCCAAAATAAAATTTCCTGGGCTTCTAAAATCAAGCCGCACAAGGTGAACATTTATTTGGGGCCTAAATGCAATTTTGAAAAACGCACATTTGTCCTAAATTCAAATAAAATACCGAAAAACTCCAAAATAAAATCTTATTTGATTTTATTATTAAATCCTCAATATTTATTTATTTTGGGAAAGTCATTTTATTCCCTCTCTCATATTTTTGTAATAGAAATAATTGATGATAAAATAATTAAAATCAAATGATCCTATTCGCAAAATTTGAGAAAACTCAAATATGAAAATAACGAAATCCCCAACTCTCTCCATGGGTCCTTGAGTTGCGTGGAATTTCTAGGATCAAAACCAAAAGCAAATAAATTATGATATGCAATGATGGTCTAATGTATAACATTGCAAATTGAAAATTTGGGATGTTACAAACCTACCCCCCTTAAGATGAATCTCGCCCTCGAGATTCGGGTTGGCTAGAAAATAGGTGAGGGTGGTCCTTGAGCAAATCTTCCTCTCGCTCCCAGGTGGCTTCATCCTCTGTGTGGTGGCTCCATTGAACCTTGCAAAACTTGATAACCTTGTTGCGGGTGACTCGACTGGCATACTCTAGAATCTTAACTGGTTTCTCCTCATAGGTCAAATCATTGTCCAACCGAATTGCTTCCAGTGGTACCGTATCTCTCAGCGGTATGTCAGCCATCTCTGTGTGGCACTTCTTTAATTGAGAAACGTGGAACACATCATGAACTCCTGACAATCCTTCAGGCAATTCTAACTTGTAGGCCACTTCTCCCATACGTTCCAATACTCGGTATGGTCCTACGAATCGTGGCGCTAACTTTCCCTTAACACCAAAACGCTTTGTTCCTCGAAGTGGGGATACTCGAAGATAAGCTCTATCTCCAACTTCGTAAACTGTCTCCTTGCGTTTAGAATCTGCATAACTTTTCTGCTGGGATTGAGCTACCTTGAGCCTATCGCGAATCAATTTCACCTTCTGTTCAGACTCTTTAATCAAATCAGGTCCAAACAACTGGCGGTCTCCAACTTCATCCCACAACAACGGTGTTCTGCACCTTCTTCCGTACAAGGCTTCGAAAGGGCCATCTTTAAACTGGACTGATAGCTGCTGTTGTAAGAGAACTCTGCATACGGAAAATTTTCGTCCCAACTAGATCCGTAATCTAGCGCACAAGCTCTCAGCATGTCCTCCAAAATCTGATTGACTCTCTCGGTCTTTCCATCTGTCTATGGATGAAAAGCTCTGCTGACTCTAGCCTGGTACCCAAAGTTTCGTGCAACTGATTCCAGAACTTTGAGGTAAACTGGGTTCCTCTATCTGATACTATACTCCTCAGAACTCCATGTAAGCATACAATCCTGGTCATGTATATCTTTGCCAACTTAGCACTGGTATAAGTGGTCTTTACTGGGATGAAATGAGCTACTTTCGTCAACCGATCGACTACAACCCAAATCGAGTAATAGCCTGAACGAGTCCTGGGTAATCCTGTGATAAAGTCCATGCCTAACTTATCCCACTTCCATTCGGATATCGGCAATGGCTGTAGCAATCCTGTTGGCTTCTGATGCTCTGCCTTTACTCTTTGACACACATCACAAACTGCTACATACTCCGCAATATCTTTCTTCATTCCGGTCCACCAGAAAATATCCTTCAAATCCAAATACATCTTGGTATTTCCTGGGTGAATAGAATACGGTGAATCATGTGCCTCTTGTAGAATCAACTTCCTGATCTCCGGGTCATTTGGCACATAAACACGGTCTTCAAACCATAGGGTGTCGTGCTCATCCTCACGAAATCCTTTAGCCCTTCCTTCGCTCATTTTCTCCTTTATAGAGGCAATCTCCTTGTCAGTCTTCTGAGCTTCTCTGATTCTATCCATCAAAGTTGACTGAACCTCCAATGCTACTACATAGCCTCTCGGAACTATTTCCAAACATAGCTCACGAAGATCCTTGGCTAACTCCTTTGGTATTTCTCTCATCTTTAGTGTATTGACATGGCTCTTACGGCTCAATGCGTCAGCTACTACATTAGCCTTTCTGGGATGGTAATGCAATCTCATATCATAATCCTTGATGAGCTCCAACCATCTCCTTTGTCTGAGGTTTAACTCCTTCTGTGTGAAAATGTATTTCAAACTCTTGTGATCCGTGTACACCTCACAATGATTTCCAATGAGGAAATGTCTCCATGTTTTTAATGCATGCACTACGGCTGCTAACTCCAAATCATGCGTAGCATAATTCAACTCGTGAGGCTTCAGTTGTCTTGAGGCATATGAAACAACTCTCCCTTCCTGCATAAGCACTACTCCAAGTCCTCGACGTGAAGCATCGCAGTACACCTCATAATCCTTGGTCTGGTCTGGAAAAATCAATACTGGTGAAGTAAACAAGCGTTTCTTCAACTCCTAGAAACTAGCCTCACATTCCTCGGTCCATTTGAACTTGGTATCCTTCTTTAATAACTCCGTCATAGGCTTCGCAATCTTTGAGAAATTCTCAATAAATCTCCAGTAGTATCCTGCGAGTCCAAGAAAACTCCGGATCTCTCCAATTGTTGTTGGCACTTCCCAATTTGTCACAGTGTCAACCTTAGTGGGATCTACTGTTATACCTTCTCCGGATATAACGTGTCCAAGGAATCCTACTTCCTTCAACCAAAACTTACATTTGCTAAACTTGGCATATAACTCGTGTTCTCTGAGCTTCTCAAGTACCAATCACAAATGGTCCTTATGCTCCTCTTCATTCTTCGAGTAAACCAGGATTTCATCAATGAACACCACAACGAACTTATCCAAGAACTCCATAAACACTTTGTTCATCATGTTCATAAAATATGCAGGTGCGTTAGTAAGACCAAATGACATAATGGTATACTCGTACAGCCCATACCTGGTGGTAAAACCTATCTTAGGTATATCATGTTCCCGAATCTTCAACTGGTGGTATCCTAATCGCAGATCGGTCTTGGAAAATACCTTAGCTCCTTGCAATCGATCAAACAGATCATTTATCATTAGTAGTGGGTACTTGTTCTTGATGGTTACTTCATTCAATCCTCGATAATCAACAACCATCTGTAATGATCCATCCTTCTTCTCCACTAGAAGTACTGGTGATCCCCAAGGCGAAGAGCTTGGGAGAATATATCCCTTATCCAATAACTCCTTAATCTGCTTCTTAGTTTCCACCAAATCCTTTGCAGGCATCTTGTATGGTCTCTTTGATATTGGCCCGGTGCCTGGCAATAGCTCAATCAAAAACTCAATATCTCTATCCAGTTGCATGCCTGGCAACTCTTCTGGAAATACTTCAGGGAAATCCCTTACCACTGGTACCTCCTCCTGCACAACTCCTGTTAAACAATTTACTTGAGTCCCTTTTGGCACATGTCGGGATACATACTTGATCCTTCTCCCTTTTGGGGTAGTAAGCAAAATTGTCTTACTGGCGCAATCAATGTTTCCTCCGTACATCGACAGCCAATCCATACCCAGAATTACATCCAATCCTTGTGATTCCAAAATGATTAAATCCGAGGGAAACACATGCCTACCTATACTCAATGGCACTTGAAAACATCCTTGACTGGCCATATACTCCGCTCCTGGTGAGCTTACTAGCATAGGTGTTCTAAGAACCTTAGTGGGCAGGTTATACTTATCCACAAATCCCCTTGATATGTATGAATGCGATGCACCAGTATCAAAAAGAATGAGTGCAGTAAATGACTTAACCAAAAACTTACCGATTACGGCATCCGGCTGCTCTTCAACCTCCTCCACGTTAACGTGGTTCACCTGTCCCCTGTTGAAAGGGTTCGGCTTCTTCCCAGAGCTTCCATTGCCATTCTGGCCTTCAGGACATTCATTGGCATAATGTCCGGTCTTCTGGCACTTAAAGCAAGTGACTAGGGTCAGGTCTTTCTTGGATGGGGTTGATGGGTTGGTGCGATTCTGGCCATTACTTCCTCCATTCCCATTACCATTCTTGGTGCCATTGTGATTGTGCAAGCTACCTCCTCCATGGGTATGATGAAAATGTCCTCCCGGTCTAGGGGTAAAACGTGGCTTCTGCTGAGCTCCTGAATTGTACTTCCTTTGTCCATACTTCCTCTTGCGGTTCTCAATTTGCTGTTGCTTGCCTTCAATCATAAGAGCACGGTCTACCAACTCCTGGTAGTTGTTGAAGGTTGCTACCATCAACTGCATGCTCAACTCATCATTCAGTCCTTCCAGAAACTTCTCCTGCTTAGCTGCATCTGTAGCAACGTCATCTGGGGCATAACGTGCTAATTTACTAAAGTCCTCCACATACTGGCCAACTGTCCGTCCTCCTTGGTGCAAGTTGCGAAACTCACGCTTCTTCATGGCCATAGCTCCTGCTGAAACATGGGCAGTTCGAAAAGCCTGCTGAAACTGGTCCCAAGTGATAGTGTCGACAGGGAAAGTGGTTGTAAAATTCTCCCACCATGATGTTGCGGGTCCTTCAAGCTGATGTGCGGCAAACCTCACCTTCTCCACATTTGTGCATCCTGCTGTGGTCAACTCTCTAGTTGTCTTGCAGAGCCAATCATCTGCTACTATCGGCTCGGTGCTACTGGAAAACACCGGCGGATTCAGCCTAAGAAAATGGGCTAAATGGTCAACAGGTGGTGGTGGTGGTGGGTTGTTGTTGTTGTTCCCCTGATTCTAATTCTGGACTAGCAACTGCATCAATGTGTTTTGCTGCTGGATCAACTGGGTGAGCTCCGGTGGAAAGGTAAATCCGGGGTCACGTCTCGGAGGCATCTGAGGGTTTAGAAAAGATGAGAGTTAAGAATAGAGGGGGTCTAAAGAGAAAACACTACCCATATGCACATGAGGCAAAAACAAACAATTCACTTCATTCAATCAAACAAGGGCATACAATCGATCTAACTATCGCAAAAGTGCTCGGACTACTGTATTTACATGGTGGACTACTACTGCTGGTGAGGTGGTCTACTACAAATATTCTTCGGTTGCAGACTCCATGATATCTGCTCCGGCTTCATCAACATAGTCATCATCGCTGTCATCTGGGTCCGAGTCGGTGTCGTCGATGATGATGCAGTCTTCCGGGCGAATCTCCTTGGGTTCTTCATCTTCATCTACTGGTGTAGGGCCTCCCATAAATATCTCGATCTTCTTGATCAGATCATCATTCTTCTCCACCAATACTTCAATTTCTTCTTCATAATCTTCACATGTAGCCTTAAGTTCTTCCTCTAGTTCCTTGATTCTTGTCCTTGCCTTCTTCAGGTCTATCATGTCGGCGCACATCTGGTTCTCCTATCGTTGAATGTGCTGGTTTAACTCCTAGATAAAAGCTGCAACTGACCTATCCTTCCTGGTGCTAATCATCTCCCAGTGCTCATCTCGGCGCCCACAAATCTGGTAGATAGTATCCTTGAGATCATTGCGGTAGACTTCTCCAATGCGTCCCATGGCGATGTGAGCTGCCATGCTCTTTCCTAGACTCCAAGTGGGTGTATCAAAAGAAAACTCTATGGGCTCAGTGACTGGCATGAACGTCCTTCCTGGAACTTGAACTTGAATCATCTAGCGCTCTTCTTCAGGTAAAGTGGCGTTGTAGGTTCCGGTGAAGCTTGGTACTCCTATGTTCAGGTATCTCGTGACTTCCTTCAAGTGACGTCCAAAGGGTGTATCGTCATCCGGTTGCGTGAACTTGTTCCTTGCATCCACCATCCTAAAGAGTAGAAAAGATGAGAGGTCAGAAGAGAAGAGAGTGAATAGTGATCTAGGTCTTTAGCTTAGTGGTCGTGTCCTACAGTCAGTGTGTGCTCTGATACCATCTCTGTAGCGACCAGACCTCAAACGGTCTGATCTCTATGCTCAGGTGTCATCCCTGGATTAGTAATGCTGACACCACACAGTACTCGGAGGATTTATAACAGAGTAGCAATCACACACTTATTACATCGAGTGTCTCAATAGAGAACTTATTACAATAAATATGGCTTAAGGCCATCTAATAACGATAACAGTGGAAGGCTTGGAAGATAAGTGAGTCCATCAACTCCAACGGCATCACTGAGTATAGAACCACGACCTAAAAACTCCTTAATCGTCATCTGAAAAGTCTGCAACATTAACGTTGCAGCCCGAAACGGGTCAGCACATGGAATATGCTGGCAAGGTAACACATAGAGAGTAATGGAACGAAACAGCTATACTATA
This sequence comes from Triticum dicoccoides, assembly GCF_002162155.2. Taxonomy (NCBI): domain Eukaryota; kingdom Viridiplantae; phylum Streptophyta; class Magnoliopsida; order Poales; family Poaceae; genus Triticum; species Triticum dicoccoides. Next base: position 490,765,733 of record NC_041390.1, on the reverse strand, counting down.
TGCATATTTGGCTGGTGGAAAGCTCTATGGTTACATTTTTGCGTAAAGCCAATTTTTCCCTACTGCAAAGGAATAAATTTTATTTAACTATCTTGGTGGTTGTTAAACATTGAGAATGGTTGACAGCATTCTCAATCCCAATTAAGCATCATCATTAAACAAAACCCAACAAAATTAATTTAGAGTAACATGTTAAGATTCACATGATAATCCAAGTACTAGATACTCAAGATGTCCATAACCGGGGACACGACTAACCATGATTAGTTTATACACTCTGCAGAGGTTTGCGCACTTTTCCCCACAAGACTCGATCGCCTCCGTTTGTTTTCTCACACTACACGGTGTTTGAGAAACGGATGACCGAGACATAGTCTTTCAGAAGCGCTGGCACCTTACGATGGATAGATCGTTACACCTACTTTCCCCTACATCTGCTAGTCTACCCTGTAAGAGTTCGCACGACTTAATCAACTATGCTAGAGCACATAATAGCTTGTGGCTGCACACGGAAGTTTCTAGTATGAAAAATCTCATGATCCCTTTGGGCCTGGGTGGCGGTCCATAAAAAAAATAGGCAATCCTGGAATACCCAGGTACCTCAATCCACCCAGATGTGTGTTTAAGTTGCCACCTTAGATAAACCATTAATTTAACAAACTCACATCTATCATGGATATCACTCACCCAATCCACGTCTACTAGCATAGCATGGCATAATGGCAAACGTAGAAGTAACTCCCAAAGGTTTGATAATAAACAGGTAATAGGTACTACCTCAACTACTTCCCATCCCACAATTTAAATTAGATCCTAATCATGCAATATTTGAGGATTGATCTAATTCAATAAAACCGGGTAGTAGGAGGTATGATCAAAGTGTTACTTGCCTTGCTGATGATCCGCGAAACCTAGAGATTCGAAGTAACAGGCGGCACACTCCGGGTATTCTATCGCAGACAAACAAACAAGCATACAATAATTATTCATCTAATGCATAGGTAAAACTCAAATAAGAGATCTAACCAGAAGGTTCAACTTAAGAACTCCGGTTTGCAAAAGCAATCAAATCAAACGAAGCAACAAAAGTCAAACAGCAAAAGAAACAAGCTTCGTTTACTATTCTGGATCTATGGAAATTTTTATAGTGGCAAAAACTTGTTTAAGTTGCTTAAACGGAAAGAGGGTTTCGAGACGAAACTCCAGGCGCTTGAATCGCCTGAATCCGGTAAACGAGCGAAAAGTTATACTAAAACGAAAATCGGATCAGGAATCGCGATCAGAAAAATCGTGGATTTAATCCGAGAAAAAGAAAAACGACAAGCGTTCGCTAGAACGAACGAACGGACGAACGCTCGCTAAATAAATAAACCGGAAAAACTGATCTATTTAAAAAACTGAAACAAAAAAACCACGACTTTTTTTCTCTCTCTTTTTTTAAAAAAACGGGCGGCGAAAACGAGGTTGACCTCGGGCGGCGGGTCCGGCGGCGACGGCGGCGGCGGCTGATTAGGGTTTCGGGTGCGGTGGGCTGGCGGCTCGGGTCGGGCGGCTTATAAAGGCTGCCCCCGGGCGGAGTCCCGCTCGGGTACGACCCAAAGTCGGTTCGCGTTTTTTTTATTATTCCACGCAGAAAAATAGATAAAAGAAATACTAAACGGATTCCAAAAATCCCAAAATAAATTTTCCCGGGCTTCTAAAATCAAGCCGCAGAAGGTGAACATTTATTTGGGGCATGCAATTTTGAAAAACGCACATTTTTCCTAAATTCAAATAAAATACCAAAAAACTCCGAAATAAAATCTTATTTGATTTTATTATTAAATCCTCAATATTTCTTTATTTTGGGAAAGTCATTTTATTCCCTCTATCATATTTTTGTAATAGAAATAATTGATGATAAAATAATTAAAATCAAATGATCCTATTCGCAAAATTTGAGAAAACTCAAATATGAAAATAACGAAATCCCCAACTCTCTCTGTGGGTCCTTGAGTTGCGTGGAATTTCTAGGATCAAAACCAAAAGCAAATAAATTATGATATGCAATGATGGTCTAATGTATAACATTCCAAATTGAAAATTTGGGATGTTACACCAACGATCGAATCTCGGGAAAGTAACATACTGATGACAAAGGGAACAACGTATGTTGTTATGCGGTTTGACCGATAAAGATCTTCGTAGAATATGTAGGAGCCAATATGAGCATCCAAGTTCCGCTATTGGTTATTGACCGGAGATGTGTCTCGGTCATGTCTACATAGTTCTTGAACCTGTAGGGTCTACATGCTTAACGTTCAATGACGATTTGTATTATGAGTTATGTGATTTGATGTACCGAAGGTTGTTCAGAGTCCCAGATGAGATCACGGACATGTCGAGAAGTCTCAAAATGGTCGATACGTAAAAACCGATATATTGGAAGGCTATATTCAGACATCGGAAAGGTTCCGAGTGATTCGGGTATTTCTTGGAGTATCGGAGAGTTACGGAAATTCGCCGAGGGTAGTAGTGGGCCTTAATCGGCCATACAGGAAAGGAGAGAGGGCCTCAAGGGTTGGCTGCCCCCCCCCCCATAGCAAGTCCGAATTGGACTAGGGAGGGGGCGGCGCCCCCCTCTGTTTCCTTCTCCCTCTCCCCCTCTTGGAAAAGGAAGGGGACTCCAACTAGGATTGGGAATCCTAGTTGGACTCCCCCTATAGGCGCCCCCTCCTAGGCCGGCCTCCTCCTCCTCCCTCCTTTATATATGTGGGCAGGGGGCACACCAAAGGCACTCCAAGATTTTCCTTAGCCGTGTGCGGTGCCCCCCTCCACAGTTTTCCACCTCGGTTATATTGTCGTAGTGCTTAGGTGAAGCCCCTCTTCGGTAACTTCATCATCACCATCACCATGCCATCATGCTGACAAAACTCTCCCTCGGCCTCAACTGGATCAAGAGTTCGAGGGACGTCATCGAGCTAAACGTGTGCAGATCACCGAGGTGCCATGCGTTCGGTACTTGGATCGGTTGGATCACGAAGACGTTCGACTACATCAACCGCGTTACTAAACGCTTCCGCTTTCGGTCTAAGAGGGTACGTGAACACACTCTCCCAGGTTGTTGCTATGCTTCTCCTAGATAGATCTTTCCTGATCGTAGGATTTTTTTTTGAAATACTATGTTCCCCAACAGTGGCATCCGAGCCAGGTCTATGCGTAGATGTTATATGCACGAGTAGAAAACAAAGGAGTTGTGGGCTTGGGTATATACATATTGCTTTTTTGAACTATAAACAGTAGGGTAAAAACCCCACTGCAATTTTTATTAAAGTAAGAAAGGGAAAGGTAATAATGTCTCAAGGGCTTGAGGTAAGCCCAAAAAAAGAAAAAAAAAGAAAAAAAAAGAAAGAAAGAAATAAAGAAAAGAAAGAAAGAAGAGAGAAAGAAAAAATCTAAACTATTACTAAAATTACAGGATGGACTCTAACCAAGCTGAAAAGTGTGGCATTAACTTATTCTTCATCCTGAATTTCAATAGCTTGAGCTCTGCCAAGTAGATGTGTTTCCAACCCTGAAAAGAAGGATTAATATGTTCAAAGATCTTGTTGTTCCTGGAAATCCAAATAGCCCAAGAACCTAGTATAATAATCTCCATGAAGAAAGGAAGCTGCAGTTTGTCCTTAAGGTCTTGAAAAGCTTCCAACACTGACAGGTTGGTTGTTCTGGTTGGGCAGATGTAATCCCAACATTGTGAAGCAAAAGGGCAACTCCAAAAAAGATGATGCAAGGTCTCCTCTTGTTGACAATTTCTAACAGCACAGTTGTAATCATCCAGCTCAAAATTCTTTCTTCTTAGAAGATTCCTAGTGTTAACTCTGTCATGCAACAATTGCCAGAAAAAAAATTTGTGTTTAGGTTGACAGGAGCTCTGCCATATCCAACTGAAGTGAGGTGGAGTCATCTTATGTCCAATTAATACTTTATAAGCTTTGATTGAGGAGTAAAATTCATTGCCCCAGATGTAGCTCCATGTATCCCTCAACTGCAAATGCTCTGAGCTTCTTAGAGAGATGCAGATATTTTCCATTTCAAGAAATTCCTCATATGCTTGTGTGGTCAGTGGAAGGTGGAATAAATCCTGTAGATACTCAGTATGGATAACTTGATGGACAGTAATAGATGTATTTCTGGCAAAAGTAATGAGGTGGTGAAATTTGTGTTTCATGACAAAGTCATGCCAACAGTCATCCCAAAACAGAGCACTTCGTCCATCTCCAACATTACATCTTGCAATTGCTTTGAATTCATCAATAAGAGCTAGATTTGACTTCCACCAGAAGGATCCCTCCCTTCTGTTGCCTGGCAGATTCCCAGTATTGTAGTATGTCTCCCAAACAAGATTTACCCAGGGAATATCATGTTTGTTGAAAAACTTATGCAGATTTTTCATGAGCAATGTCTTGTTGTGTGTGAAGATGTCCATTACTCCTAACCCTCCTTGACTCTTGGGTCTACATACAGTTTTCCATGCCACAAGTGCTGGTCTGCGATCCCCCAAATCAGGGCTCCTCCACAGGCAGTGCCTCAAATATTTAATGATCTACTGCTTGATAGTAACAGGAACATCTAGGCAGCACATGAAGAAAATGGTTAATGAAGCAAGCACTGATTTGACCAATAATAATTTTCCTGCTTGTGTCATGAATGTAGAAAGTCCAGCAAGTCTTTTGGCAATTCTTTGAACTAGTGGCAAACATTGTTCCACAGTTGGTTTGTAAATTCCCAGAGGTAATCCCAAGTATGTGAAAGGGAAGTGACCTCTGGAGCACTGCAATGTGTTTGTGAAAAGATCCACTCTATCCTCTGCAATATTGATGGGCACCATGACTGACTTGCCATAATTAACCTTTAAACCTGTGGCTGCAGCAAAAGTGTTGAGGAGTGCCTTAATACAAATGAGCTCTGTGGCATTAGCTTTCATAAAGACCATGGTATCATCAGCATATTGCACTATTGGAAAATCAGGGCAAGAATTAACTTGAAGAGGTGGAGTTAGAATCCCCAATCTCATGGCCTTGTTAAAGATGGACTGAAGGAGGTCAGCAGCCAGAACAAAAATCAAAGGTGAGTAAGGATCACCTTGTCTGCCCCCTCTTTTGCAATAAAATTTCTTCCCAGGAACTCCATTGAGCATAACAGTAGAAGAAGCAGAAGTGAAAATAAGGTTCACCCAAGAAATCCATTTTCCCCAAAACCTTTTGCTCTGAAAATGTCAATGATGGCCTAATGTTCAATAGTATCAAATGCTTTTTCAAAATCTAACTTGATCACCAACATCTCCTCTCTAGATTTGTGGCACTGGTGTATATACTCATAAGCCCACCCAAGGCAGTCCTGAATCATCCTGTTCTTCAAAAAACCATATTGATTAATATGAACTATCTGTAATATCACTCCCTGAAGTCTGTTGGCTAACAACTTTGTAATGATTTTCATAATACCATTTAACAAAGAAATGGGTCTGAAGTCATTTGGTGCGGGAGGTACTTCCTTTTTAGGGATTAAAGTGATGAAAGATGTATTGATATTCTCAAGGTTCACAGTGCCCGCATGAAAAGCCATGATAAGTGCAGTAGTATCTTCTTTAATAATGTCCCAGCAGGCTTTAATAAATTCATTGTTGAAACCATCTGGACCTGGGGATTTATTAGTTGGCAAGTTCTTCACTACATCATCAATTTCTTCTTGTGTGAAAAGCCTTTCAAGGTCCTGAAATATTTGTGGGTCAACTTTGTTTTCATATAAATCATGCAAATCAAAATGCATATTATGCCCACTTGACTGTCCAAGTCTTTTTTTTAAAAGCCTCCCAAAGAATAGCAGCCTTGCCTTCATGATCAGTGATTTCCACTTGTGCATCATTGAGCAGCATTGCAATGTTGTTATGTCTATGATTAATTGAGGCCTTAGTGTGGAAGAATTTTGTGTTCTCATGTCCAAACTTAACTCCTTTAATTTTTCCCCTTTGTTTCCAGTAGATCTTTTGATGATTAAGCACTTCCAGAAGATACTCTTTTAACAGTCTCCTACAATTTGCCTAAAATAAAGTTAGGTCTCTGTATTCCTCAATCATGTCCCAGAGAAAAATACAAGCATTTAGCTCCTCAATCTGCTTTTTCATACAAGAGAGGTTCTTGGCCCACAGTTTTAGTGCTCTCCTCAGATTTTTAAATTTAGCATTGATTTTCTTAGCAGGATCAGAGAAACCCACTGGAATGTTCCAAGCATCCTGGACAATATCCTTGAAAGAGTTGTGTTTTAACCAGTAATTTTCAAACCTGAAAACCTTAGACTTTTGAATGCTAGTTCCAATTTTGATCATACATGGAATGTGATCAGAAATAGGTTTAGCCAAAGGAAGTGCAGTGGAATCAGGAAATGAGGTCATCCAAGCAGCAGAGGTGAAAATCCAATCAAGTTTCTCTAGGGGAGGACTATCTTGCATGTTACTCCAGCTATATTGCCTACCTTTTAGAGGCAATTCCACCAACCCTAGGTTGCTAATAGCCTCATTGAACAAAAGCATTTGATTGACATCCCCTCCTGGTTTGTTCCTGTCATCTGGGGATCTGATAAAGTTGAAATCTCCCATAAGAATCCATTCAGTCTCAATGTCTATTTGGATGGAGTTTAACCAGTCAATGAATTCTAGCTTATCCTCTTGGTTGCAAGGGCCATAAATGTTGGTAAGAACCCATGAGTGCTGAGATGTTTTGCAAGTAAACTGAACTGTGAGGGAGAACTTATTTTGAAATATCAATTCACCAGTGAAACAAGAGTCTTTCCATGCTGTCAAGATACCCCTAGAGGCTCCCACAAAAGGGAGAAATTCAAACTTATTAAAACTTTGAGGACAAAAATTGTGCAAGTAGGCAAGGTCAAAAAGCTCTCTTTTAGTTTCCTGAATGCAAACAATAGAGGCTGCACTCTCCTCAATTTTCTGTCTGATGGCCAGCCATTTATCAGAAGAATTAATGCCCCTGACATTCTAGTTCAAGATGTTCCAAGATCTGTTATTATTCATTAACACAGATATTCAAATTGTAATTAATAACCAGGTACCATCCCCTGGTGTTTATCCCTGTATTAATTAGCTTTATATCCCCAGCAGAAACTTCTTTACTCAACAAATCAAGAACAAAGCAAACTGCAGCATGGACATCATCCTTTTCCAAGGTATGCAAAGTACACTTGTCCCACTGGACCCATATCACACAGTTAGGGGTACAGACATATAGAAGAAAAGTTCTCCCGGTACTAAGCAAAAGGGTGCAGGGCGTTCCAAATCCATTTATATTACATAGATTGCCAAAAGAAGCCACTGCCACTCTACTTTGTTGCTGCAGGAAATTATGTAAATAGAGGAACTGGCTTGTAGGCTTGGAGTAGAGGTGTGTGATCATGATTACACATCATGAGGGTGAACATCTCCAGTGGCCTTGGGGACCTTGGCCATCTCCTCTTGCTCCTTTTTCTTGAGCTTTTTGGACAACTTGTCATGTGCCTCCTCCTCAGATACCTTGCAGAAACTCTTTGTCGGATTTGTCACAACTTTATTAGGAATTATTGGGGGTATAGCATTACAAGGGAGGCAAGTCTGAACAGTACATGGTTTTCTCCTATAACCATTGTTATCTTTTTTAATCATGTCACTTCTCCTTACCTCAGTTTCCACCAAAGGTTCCTTCTCCCTTCTCTTCCTTGAAACTGCCTCTCCAAGTGGCAGAAGGAGTACCTTATTTGGGGACACCTGCTGCAGTGGGCTCCCTGTGCCACTAGAAGAGTGAGCAGCAGGGCTAATGCCCTCATTTTCCTTTCCAATTCCCTGCATAAAGTCCTTACAACTTGGAGCCTGAGAGGTGGATCAGTTATCAGGAATGTGAAATGCAATAGTATCTTCAGTAGCAGAGTTTGCAGTCAACATAGTCCATAATTCAGATTTGAGGAGTTTCATAATACAACCAAACTTGTCAGGAGTTAAAAGAAGGTGGATTATGAAGTTAAACCAACTTACTTGAATGTAAATCTTAAAGGTACTGACAGCTCCCTGAGTGGGTGGTGCAAAATGTTGAATCCACAGGTCTAGACCTTCTTCAGAGATCAAATGAGAGCCATCAATAATATCTTTAGCATGTGATTCAACAATTTCTTGTACATCAAAAGAATTTGGAGAACATGGTTCAGAATGAGGGCCAAAAGTACCTTTTTTATTATCTTCAGAAGGAACAATGGGGACATTCTCCTTTCCCTTGAGAGAAGATTTGTCCACCTCCCCCAACGAAACCACAGCCTCGGAGCCCAAAGTCACAAATTTGTCTTTCTCACTGTCAGCAGCTCCTTCAGTAGCAAATACCTGTGCTTTAGAACTACCAGCCTCTAAATGGACTTGACATATTTTCTACATATTTTTCTTTTCAGAAGCAGGCAAGTGTTGATTGTGTTGTTCCACTTCAAAAGGTTGAACCATAGGAATAGCCTGCTCAAGCAGCTCAGGTACAGGAGGAAGAATCTCCAGGGGTTGAACTGGCACCTGTAAGTTAACATTCTCCTCTTCCAGGGCAGCAAGGCCAGGTTCAACTTCCTCTGGGTCTGCCTGGTAAGCCAGGGCAATGTTCTGCAGACCCATGCCCAGAAAAGGGATTTGTGCCACCTGGTTCACCTCTTCACTAGCAGAGTGTGTGAGAGACAAGAGCCCATCAGATAAAGAAACAGTAGTGGTGATGCTACTGTTAGGAGCACCATCTTCAGGAACAACAGGTATCTCCAGTTGTTGCTGCACAGGAACATGGGGATTTGGCTGTGGAAAGGCCCAGTGATCATTTTCCTCCTGCTCATCCCACTCATCCCATTCTGCATTATTGACTTGATCATTGTTTGGTGGCAGAGGTTGGAAGCCAGGGAAATCATTGGCATGCTGAGGTACTGGGTGTGGGTCCACCCCTGGGGGAGGAATTGGGTCCTCATCAGCTGGGCCACCTCCTAGCATTTCTTCCCACAACACTTCAACAGAGGAAGTCCAAGATTCTTCCTCAAAACTCTCTCCCTCAGACCACCTAATACTTTTAGGCACATCCAAGAGCTTAGTGACTCTCGCCTTGACCAAGATCTTTCCTCTAAGAGCATCCTCCTTTTCCCAGCTAATGATTCTACCCCATTTGGAAATAGCAGCAGAAACATCCTCTGTATTACAGTAGTCAAATGGCACTCCCACAAAAAGCAGCCAGCAGGTTCTGTTAAAATGAATTCTGCGCCAATTTCTACCTTTGTTATGCGGTGTGAAAGAAATAAAAACATCACCAAACGGGTGTGGACTCTGGTTGACCAATCTATCCCTGTCCCGCACATGTCTGAACTGAACATACGCTTCCCCAAAAGGGCAAGGTTGAATCTCTCTGAACTGCACTTCTTCCACCCCTTGCAAAAACTCTTCCAGAACATCACGAACATTAGGGTAGAATACCTCATTTGGGTGAGGATGAATAGTCACAATCGCCCAGTCTTCATGTCGACGCGGGCGGCGCGGCAGGATGACCCTGGAAACCCCATTTCTCCCCTCCAGTTCCTGAATGTGGAAACCGTGATGGACAAAAGGAGCCGGGTCGGTAGGAATGTTCGCCATTGCTGGCTCTTTCGATGCGTAGAGCACCAAAGCCCTCCCCGGTGATGAAGAAGAAGTTGGCGAGTCTGACGAGGTTGAGGAAGAGTTGGTAGGTGAGGTGGAATGCGAGGAGGCAAGCAAGGGTCTTGGCTGAAAATTTGGGAAAAGATCCATGACTAGTTCCTTAAATGTCGAGACTTGCCTTAACGGTAATGCCGGCCCAACACAATGAAACCACGACTCCACCTCTCCCTCAGCCCAGGCCTGCTCCAGTGGGCTCTGGAAGGTGTCAAACGGGATGAAAGGCCAAAGCCCAGGAAGATCTGGTCTCGAGCAGTTGCGCGCGTAATGACCCTGCCCCCCGCATGCATAGCATGTCACGTACCTGTTGGTACGTTGATGATGAGTATTAACTTGGAGCTCATTGCGCAGCCCCTCATCAAGTCACGCATTGGTATCAATTAAGTCCCCCCTCTGATCACTCCTAATTTGAATAGGGCCTGAAAGACGTTCAAAAATTGATCCGGCATTCCGGTGAGTCGGAGCACCAGTCCGGCGATCGTCGGAATCATGTTGGACTGCTTTACCATGTCTACCTACTAATGTCCATTCTCTATCTTGCTCAGCATAGAACGCTCTCTCTTCTCGAATCCAATTCAGACCACCAAAATTCCAGAGGCTAAAAACCATCTCAAACTATTTCTCAACAACTCTGCCCGCATTATAAATCTCAAAACACACCGATTTAGAAGCAACCGAAAACTTGAAAGATCTATCTCTGAGATGACGAACTCTAAATCCTTGGGCATAACCACCAAATATAGCAAAAAGTGAGACACTAACCGTGTGTGCATCAAGCTTGAACGATGCTCTACAGAAAGAAACCACCATGGTGAACTCACGTTGACGAAACCCCGGTGAGAAGACCACTGGATGCCCAAACTTGCGCCTCATGTCTGCTTGGAACTTCTTCCCACGATCAAAGTCTAGGGCGAAAGGAGCCATATTGTGGCTATTGCTTGCAGTCACTAGTTGTTTCTTGATTCGGCGGTATTGTTGGATGAAGCGGCCCGGACCGACATTACATGACCATGTTCGTGAGACTGGTTGTTCCAACGTGCTTTGCACATAGGTGGTTGGCGGGTGTCTGTTTCTCCAACTTTAGTTGAATCGGATTCGATGAACAGGGTTCTTTATGAAGATCAAAAATCAATCACTATACCATATTGTGGATTTTATGCCGTAGGTAAGAACGGTTCTTGCTAAGCCCATAGCAGCCATGTAAAACTTGCAACAACAAAGTAGAGGATGTCTAGCTTGTTTTTGCATGGCATGTTGTGATGTGATATGGTCAAGACGTGATGAGATATAAATTGTTGTATAAGACGATCATGTTTTGTTGAAGTTATCAGCAACTGGCAGGAGCCTTATGGTTGTCTCTTTGTTGCATAAGATGCAAGCGCCATATAATTGCTTCACTTTATCGCTATGCGATAGCAATAGTTGCAAAAGAAATAGTTGGCGAGACGACCATGTGATGACACGTTGATAAAGATCAAGATGATGGAGATCATGGTGTCATGCCGGTGACGATGGAGATCATGACGGTACCTTGGAGATGGAGATCAAAGGCACAAGATGATGATGGCCATAGCATGTCACATATTTTGATTGCATGTGATGTTTATCTTTTATGAATCCTATTTTGCTTAGTACGATGGTAGCATTATGAGATGATCCCTTACTAAAAATTTCAAGGTATAAGTGTTCTCCCTGGGTATGCACCGTTGCGACAGTTCATCATGCTGAGACACCACGTGATGATTGGGTGTGATAAGCTCTACGTTCACATACAATGGGTGCAAGCTAGTTTTGCACACACAGAATACTCGAGTTAAACTTGATGAGCCTAGCCTATGCAGATATGGCCTCAGAACACTAAGACCGAAAGGTCGAGCGTGAATCATATAGTAGATATGATGAACATAGTGATGTTCACCATTGAAAGCTACTCCATCTCACGTGATGATTGGACATGGTTTAGTTGATATGGATCACGTGATCACTTAGATGATTAGAGGGATGTCTATCTAAGTGGGAGTTCTTAAGTAATATGATTAATTGAACTTAAATTTATCATGAACTTAGTCCTGATAGTATTTGCATATCTATGTTGTAGATCAGTTGCTCGCGTATAGCTTCGTCATTTTATTTATGATATGTTCCTAGAGAAAACTATGTTGAAAGATGTTAGTAGCAATGATGCGGACTAGCTCCATGATCTGAGGATTATCCTCATTGCTGCACAGAAGAATTATGTGCTTGATGCACCACTAGGTGACGGACCTATTGCAGGAGCATATGCAGACATTATGAACGTTTGGCAAGCTCGGTATGATGACTACTTGATAGTTTATTGCGCCATGCTTTATGGCTTAGAACCGGGACTTCAAAAACATTTTGAACGCCATAGAGCATATAAGATGTTTCAAGAGCTGAAATTGGTATTTCGGACTCATGCCCGAGTCGAGAGGTATGAGACCTCTAACAAGTACTTTGCCTACAAGATGGAGGAGAATAGCTCAACCAGTGAGCATGTGCTCAGAATGTATGAGTACTACAATCGCTTGAATCAAGTGGGAGTTAATCTTTGAGGTAATATAGTGATTGACAGAGTTCTCTAGTCACTATTGCCAAGTTACTGGAACTTTGTGATGAACTATAATATCTAAGGGATGACAAAAACGATTCCCGAGCTCTTCGCGATGCTGAAATCAGCGAAGGTAGAAATCAAGAAAAGCATGAAGTGTTGATGGTTGACAAGACCACTAGTTTCAAGTAAAAGGGCAAGGGAAAGAAAGGGAACTTCAAGAAGAATGGCAAGCAAGTTGCCACTCCCATGAAGAAGCCCAAAGCTAGACCCAAGCCTGAAACTGAGTGCTTCTACTGCAAAGGAAATGGTCACTGGTAGTGGAACTGCCCTAGATACTTGGCGGATAAGAAGGATGGAAAAGTGAACAAAAGTATATTTGATATACATGTTATTGATATGTACTTTACTAGTGTCTATAGCAACCTCTTAGTATTTGATACTGGTTTAGTTGCTAAGAGTAGTAACTCGAAACAGGAGTTGCAAAATAAACAGAGACTAGTTAAGGGCGAGGTGATGATGTGAGTTGGAAGTGATTACAAGGTTGATAAGATCACCATCACACACTCCCTTTACCTTCGGTATTAGTGTTGAACCTAAAATAAATGTTATTTGTTGTTTGCGTTGAGCATAAATATGATTGGATCATGTTTATTGCAATACAGTTATTCATTTAAGTCAAAGAATAACTGTTGTTCTATTTACATGAATAAAACCTTCTATGGTCATACACTCAATATAAATGGTTTATTGAATCTCGATCATAGTGATACATATATATATATATAATATTGAAGTCAAAGATGCAAAGTTAATAATGATAGTGCAACTTATTTGTGGCACTCCTGTTTAGGTCATATTGGTGCAAAGCGCATGAAAAAACTCCATGCTGATGGGCTTTTGGAATCACTTGATTATGAATCACTTGATGCTTGCGAACCATGCCTCATGGGCAAGATGACTAAAACTCCGTTCTCCGGAACAACAGAGCGAGCAACTGACTTATTGGAAATAATACATAAGTGTTGAGGCTCGCGACGGGTATCATTATTTTCTGACCTTCACGGATGATTTGAGAAGATATGAGTATATCTACTTGATGAAACAAAAGTCCGAAACATTTGAAAAGTTCAATGAATTTCAGAGTAAAGTGGAAAATCATCGTAACAAGAAAATAAAGTTTCTATGATCTAATTGTGGAAACAAATATTTTAGTTACGAGTTTGCTCTTCATTTGAAACAATGTGGAATAGTTTCGCAACTCACGCCACCTGGAACACCACAATGTAATGGTGAGTCCGAACGTCATAACCGTACTTTATTAGATATGCTGCAATCTATATTGTCTCTTACCGAATTACCACTATCATTTTGGGGTTATGCATTAGAGACAGCTGCATTCACATTAAATAGGGCACCATCTAAAAATCTGTTGAGACGACACCGTATGAACTGTGGTTTAGCAAGAAATCTAAGGCATCGTTTCTTAAAGTTTGGGGCTGCGATGCTTATGTGAAAAAGCTTCAAACTGATAAGCTCGAACCCAAATCGGAGAAATGTGTCTTCATAGGATACCCAAAGGAGACTATTGGGTACACCTTCTATCGCAGATCCGAAGGCAAGATATTCGTTGCTAAGAATGGATCCTTTCTAGAGAAGGAGTTTCTCTCGAAAGAAGTGAGTGGGAGGAAAGTAGAACTTGATGAGGTAATTGTACCTGCTCCCTTATTGGAAAGTAGTTCATCACAGAAATCAGTTCTAGTGATTCCTACACCAATTAGTGAGGAAGCTAATGATGATGATCATGAAACTTCTGATCAAGTTACTACCGAACCTCGTAGGTCAACCAGAGTAAGATCCGCACCAGAGTTGTACGGTAATCCTATTCTGGAGGTCATGTTACTTGACCATGACGAACCTACGAACTATGAGGAAGCGACGATGAGCCCATATTCCGCAAAATGGCTTGAGGCCATTAAATCTGAGATAGAGTCCATGTATGAGAACAAAGTGTGGACTTTGGTGGACTTGCCCATTGATCGGCAAGCCATTGAGAATACATGGATCTTCAAGAGGAAGACAGACGCTGATAGTAGTGTTACTATCTACAAAGTTCGAATTGTTGAAAAAAGTTTTCAACAAGTTCAAGGTGTTGACTATGATGAGATTTTCTCACTCGTAGCGATGCTTAAGTCTGTCCGAATCATGTTAGCAATTGACACATTTTATGAAATCTGGCAAATGGATGTCAAAACTGCATTCCTTAATGGATTTCTTAAAGAAGAGTTGTATATGATGCAACAAGAAGGTTTTGACAATCCAAAAGGTGGTAACAAAGTTTGCAAGCTCCAGCAATCCATCTATGGACTAGTGCAACCATCTCGGTGTTGGAATATATGCTTTGATAAAGTGATCAAAGCATATAGTTGTATACAGACTTGCGATGAAGCCTGTATTTACAAGGAAGTGAGTGGGAGCACTACAACCTTTCTGATAAGTATACGTGAATTACATATTGTTGATCAGAAATGATGTAGAATTTTCTGGGAAGCATAAAGGAGTGTTTGAAAGGTGTTTTTCAAAGAAAGACCTCGGTGAAGCTACTTACATATTGAGCATCAAGATCTATAGAGATAGATCAAGACGCTTGATATATTTTTCAATGAGTACATACCTTGACAAGATTTTGAAGTAGTTCAAAATGGAACAGTCAAAGAAGGAGTTCTTGCCTGTGTTGCAAGGTGTGAAGTTGAGTAAAGACTCAAAACCCGGCCACAGCAGAAAATAGAAAGAGAATGAAAAGTCATTCCCTATGCCTCAGTCATAGGTTCTATAAAGTATGTTATGCTGTGTACCAGACCTATTGTATACCTTAGCATGATTTTGGCAAGGGAGTACAATAGTGATCTTGGAGTAGATCACTGGACAACAGTCAAAATTATCCTTAGAGGACTATGGAAATATTTCTCGGTTATGGAGGTGATAAAAGAGTTCGTCGTAAAGAGTTACGTCGATGCAAGCTTTTTACACCGATCTAGATGACTCTAAGTCTTGATCTAGACATGTGGCATCCTGGTTTTTGCCCTCTTTGATTTGCCTGATTTTCATTTGAATTGATTTTAAGTTTGGAGTTTTTGAATCTTTTCATGTGGACTTAAACACTTGGGTACCCTTGGATTTCACCCAAGTGCCTCATCTCCCTCTCTAGTCATCACTTCCTCTCTGGTTCACCTCATAATAATATTTGGGATATTTTTCTTTAATGAAAGATATTCATTTTCTTCTCTTAAACCCTAGCTAGAGCAATGTGCTCCAAAGCAACCTCATTTTTTCTTGCCCACAAAAATCCGAGAAAATTCACAAATATTCTTTGAATCCTAGGGCACCTTCCTTAGCAAAAATATTGCACCACTTTTTGGAATATTTTTGCTACAGGAAATATTTTCCGTTCTGGACAGAAATGGTGGTTTCTACATCAACTACCATTTTACTTGCTCCAATGAGGCTGATTTTTCTTGTGCACCATCACCTTAGTAGATGATTGCTAGCCTCCAAAACCCAGCCCCAAACTCCCAGCTGTTTGACCGCAGTAAACTCTCAAAGTTACTGATCAGAAACTTACTTGGCTTGTGAAATATCTTCTACTTCGTCTGGGTCCAAACCAAATCATGGTAATCTTCAAAACTACCACAAACAACAAGCCAGACATGAACTTTGGACGTAGGTCGGCCTAAGGGCAAAGTTCACGCGGTGACCACGCGTGTACACGATGCCAGCCTGCGTGTCGACACGCTCTGAGTGCCACCGAGCGCTCTGTTTCGCGCGTGCTCGCTTCCCTGACTGCCATAGCGTGCCAAACCTCGCCACCATCTTTGTCCAAAACCCCTTAACTCTCCCCTGGCACTCACCGACGCCGGAGCTCACCGCAGCAAGCACGGGCATGGTCCGGCCAGCGTAACAGTGCGGTGTGCACTATGCTCATCGCCTTCTCCTCGATTTTGTGCTCGTCCCCATTCGACCATAGTCCCCGCGTGAGCTGTGTCGCCTTCTCCCCCTCTCACTGACGCCGCTCGTCACCAGGCACCGTGTCCAGGTGTCAATGATGGAGCCCGATCCCCCTCGATACTCGCCTATAAATGGAGCCACCCACAGCCTCCTCGAGCACCATCTTCCACTCCCACACACCCCACAACATTGTAGAGAACCGTAGCCCGTCCGGGCAGGCCACGGGCCGCCGTCCCCGAGCTCGAGCTCGCCGGCAATTCTCTCGGGTCGTCACGGTAGCTCTAGCCCCTCCTAGGCCTGGGCAATCCTTCCAGGGCCTCCGCCACTCTCCGGTGGTGCTGTTCTGCCTGGTTGGAGCCCCTGGAGTTGCCGTTGTTCGTCGTCGTCTTTGTCTCCAGCGACCTCCGCCCTCTGCCTCCGCTTGCGAGGTCGATTCTGACGCTGCCCGACCACCCCTAGCTATGCTACGGGTACGGGCAGGTGCGCCTCGATCCCCTCTCTCGATCCATCCCTTTAGTTTTGGCCAAGAAGCCCTCGTCGCCGGTGTAAGCTCCGGCGAAGCCGCGACGTCCTCTGTTTCCTTCTCCCTCTCCCCCTCACCTGACTAGCGGGGCCCGCTAGTCAGCCAGTCAGTACGCGCGCAAAGCGGTACGAGTGGTGGCGCCTTGAGGCTTTACGCCTTCGACGTCACCCCCCTCCAGTCTGTTTATTTAAATTCAAATTCATATTTATCCAGAGAGCTTCAAACAGCTATAACTTTTCAACCATAAGTCCAAATGAATTGATTCTTTTTTTGCATAGTGTTCTTTGCAAAGAAATCTAGCAGCTCACTAAAATGGGATTTTTCCCTAGTGCCTAGATTTTCTGGTGAATTTCAGAAGGGTTCTTGATGATTTCTTTTTTGTGTTTGCAATTGTTTTTAGAGCAGTGAGGCTTGTCTTGAGGATCACCAGGAGGCTTGTGAACCTCATCTGCACTAAGGCAAGCCACAACAACATTTACATGGTGCCATTGCAATGTTTGTGATTTATTTTACTTGAATGAATGATTTAATCCATGCATATAGATCATTATTGTGTTATTTATATTCTGTTAAGTGCTTGTTTAAGATAATATGCTTGTGTTACAGAAAGTTTAGAGCTAACCTAGTTTATAAAAAAACTAGAATTTATTTTGTTATGAGCGAAACAATGTGGTTATGGAAATAAGTAATTAATTGAGTCATTTTTTCTTGCATGAGAAAATGGTAAAACCTGTTAGAAAAGATGTTGTTTAATGTGAGATTTAATCTTGACCAGAGGAGTGTCCAGAGTTGTTGATGGTTATGCTTAGTGTTGATATAGTTCACTCAATCTTTTCCGGTACTATATGATGCATATGTTATTGATTGCACTTCATGGCATACTATGACACCGGTTATTTTCAATTTAAGTTGAACCTGATAATAATCCAACTTGAATATATCGTTGACTGGGTCATGGTGCCACTGAATCGAGTTTTTTACAGTGCAACCACATTTGCCTGTATGGGACGGCCTTTATTTGGTCCATTGTCATGCCTCTAGTCGGTGCCTCCAACTAGGGAAGGTTATGGGCATGCGATACCTTGGGCCAGTAAGCAGACATAACCTTGTGAGCCCGTTGTTGAGCTTTTTGGTACCGGTCCCCGTGAGGGACATTTGGCCACGATGGTGGTTGTTGTGTCTTTGGTAGACACGGGGCCACCCAGGACAAGCCCAGTCGGGTAGTGGGTCGGAGTGGCCGAGAGTGTGTCATGGCAATGGAGGGGTTTCGTCGGAATGCCGTTGGTCCACCCGAATGGGAGTACAAGGCCATGGGTTCCGTGGTGTGGGTACAGTGCGCTACCTCTGCAGAGTGTATTAATCTATCGATAGCCGAGTCCACGGTTAGGGACACGCTTGAAAGTAGGTCACACCATGGGTCAACATTTAATAAAATTTGCACACTAAGTTATGAACTCTGCACTGTTGAGAATGGCGGAAAGGCCATCGGGTTGGTCAGGACCAAGTGTTGGTTGTGGTTGTGATCGCCGGAAGGATCATTGTTTTAGACCTAGTATGGGTCATGGTTGTGATCGCCGGAAGGATCATTGTTTTAGACCTAGTATGGGTTGTGGTTGTGATCGCCGGAAGGATCATTGTTTTAGACCTAGTATGGGTCGAGGTTGTGATCGCCGGAAGGATCACGAGATGTTCATGCTTAAGATTTGGAGGTTGGTAAGGTGGTGATCCAAGGAGTGATCACCGTTGGTAAGAGGAACTTTTCCTCACAAGGTTAAGAGCACAACATGTTGAAAGCATATATTGTTGCATTATTAATAATTGGTTAATGTCATGATATTGTTTGTCATTAAGTTTATGTCTGTTGTGAGCTTGCAAGTATATTCAATGTACTGACCTGGCGTGTCATGCCAGCTTTCAGGAAAAGCCTTGTTGGAGAGGAGTATTGTCCGAGTCTAGATAGTGTCCACATCGGTGTCCCTGTACTATGGAGCTTCCGCTACGACGTTGTTACGCTGCCGCGTTGTTGCTATGATTGAGGCCCTTATGTTCACTAAATAATGTACATATTGTTCAGCCGCACCGTGTGTGCCGCTTGGCCTCGCTACCTGTTGTAATGTAAACCTTGCACCGCTAGTATCAATAAAGCGGTTGTTTTCTATACCAAGATGTTGTGTGTTGCCAGAAGACATGATCTCTGGGCTGGCAGTGCATGGTAAACCGGTTGCTCTGAGCCGGGGTGCCACAATGCTTGGTATCAGAGCCGCACTGACTATAGGCCACGCTAGACTACGACATGTTGACTGGACGGTAGATATGAGTTTATGTTGAGTGACGGTAGCATTGGTAGCAGGTTGTTGCATTGCATATACTTGTCTTATTTTTATGCTAACCTACTAATGGTTGTGAGTGTACATGGCTCCGGTGCCATATCCGTGCCAGTTGCAGCTGATGTCGTACACGTCGCCGCATCTTCTTCTTAGCGTGTGGCATCGGTTGTACTCCCTCGGTGGCGATCTAGTCTATCGTGTGTACCAGGAGCGTCTAGCTAACTTAGTGTACGAGTATCACGCAGTGGTTACTCTGCGCACCAGTTCTGACTCTAGCACTTACACTCATACCTCTCGGAGCGGCTAAGCTTCCACCGCTTCCCAGGCTGTCCAGTTTGCTGCATTTGAGGTCCTTGTTGAGCTTCGTTACAACGAGGTCCGGATGCAGAACTACCCAGGTTTCTACTACTATCCTTCTCTGCACGATAATGGTCGTGTCTGCTTCCCTATCATTGAACCAGGGTCTGATAGTGTTGCTAGCCATCTTGCTCGCTACATCACCGCTAGCTACCTTATGATCCACGAGCTGGCTCGAGAGCTGTCTCGTGCCCGTACTGCTTTAGCATCTGCTCTAGTCTCTACTCGATCTGCCACCACTCCATCCTCCTTGGGATTTACTCATTATATTCCAGTAAGTTCTAGTTCCCCTATTTCACCGGTTACTCCTCCGAGTAGCTCGGGCACCTCGACCGTGAATCCTCTCAGTGCTCCTGCTGAGTGGGTTTGACTTCTCTCTACTCCTGTAGCCTCGATGCTTCACCCTGCACCTGCCCCTGAGGGAGAGCCCTCGAGGCAGCGTCGTCGTGTTACCTTTAACCCGGAGGTCTCCATTAACCACGCCAGTTTAGGATCTGAGTCAGGAGAGGACCCCGCAGCATCAGCAGAGCAGTAGAGTTTCGGAGTATTCACAGTCGTCCGGTTGATGTACGAATGTAGTCGTACAAGTCATGAGGTTTCGTTTCATGTATGAGGGTAGTTGAGCCTGGCATGTTATGTATCTTTCATGTATGAGTCTATGTATAATTATGTTGGAACTCTATTTCTTTCGCCGTGTTTTATTCGTCATTTCGGTTTTTCTCGGGCTTTTGTTGCTGGCTTTTCCCCAATTTATTTTGAATGCTTCTCATCTCGGTTGCGTTGTCTTGGGAAATATTACAATAGGATGCCGCGGGGAGGCAGCAGTAGCAACGTTCGTGAGGGTACCCCTGTTCGTCGAGGCAGGACACTCCCCCGAGCCGTACGTTCCACCACCGCCTCCACCGCCAAATCCGCCCTCCACCGAGCAAATACTACATATGTTTGAGGGAAAACGGAATAATGATCTGATTGAAATTCTAAAGAGTGTGCAAGCTGTGGTTGGACAGAATGGGAATCAGAACGGTCATCACTCAAAGCTGTCAGATTTTCAAAGGACCAAGCCTCCCAGTTTCAGTCAGGTTATTGACCCCTTGGAAGCAAACGATTGGTTGCGAACCATTGAAAGGAAACTTGAGATTGCTCGCACTGAAGAAGGTGATAAAGTTCCATTTGCAACTCATTATCTTGAAGGCGCTGCTGCCATATGGTGGGAAAATATAAAAGCCATGTGGCCTGCTGATGAGGAAATCACCTGGTCGAAATTCATGGATCAGTTCCGGAAATATCATATCCCTACTGGAATTATGAAGACTAAGCAGCAAGAATTTCTCGCGCTCATCCAAGGAAATCAGTCTGTAGGTGAATATTTTCAAAAATTCAATCATTTGTCATGTTACTCCCTTCATAATGTGGCCACTGGAGAAAGAAAGATTGACAGATTTCTTGGTGGATTAAACCCGCAACTCTGGTGTACTCTCAGCATGTTTGATTTCCCAGATTTCCAGACTTTGGTGAAAAATCTTGCATTGCGGAAAGGGAGCACAAGCTCGTGTCAGGCAACAGGCCTGCCAATAATGATCACAAGCACAAGTTTGAGCCAAAGAAGGATGGACAACCCGTACAAAAGGCTCGTACCTGGCAGAAGACTCAGGTGGAATACAAGCCCAACTGGCAACAAAATGTTAACAAGACCACCACTCAAGTCAAGAATGTCGTGTCCAACCCAGTGCATGAGGAGTGCCAGCACATGAACGCTTGCTTCAGTTGTGGGCAAACCGGACATTATGATAGACAGTGTCCGAAGAACGGCAAGGCGAATGCTCTATACAGGCCACAAGTCAACTTTATGGAATCATGCCCGGACCAGCGCCACATCACTGGGCACGTTCATCGCCTCTCCGCTGATGAAGAGAAAACCCTAAAGTCGTTATTGGCATGTTTCTTGTTAACAACATACCGGAGCGCTCGCACGCCCCGGAGACGCCTCCTCGGCCTCTTCTTCACCGCCCGTCGCCGGAGATCCACCTCGCCGCCCTGCTCAGCTCCGACCACCACCGACCTTGTTGTCTGCTTCGCTAAGATCCCCGTGAGCCCTTCTCCATCCCCCCCTCTCCGTTCTCGCTCTCGTGCACCATAGCGACTGCACGAAGCTCGCCCACATGTGCCGCCGCCTCTGCACGTCGCCGTCATGTCCACAGCCACGCGGGATCAAAACCGAGCACGTCGCCGCACTCGCCGCGTTCCCAGGAGCCCGCAACACCGCTCCACACCTCCTGCTGTGCCTCCTAGCAATGACCCCGAGCTCGCCTGAGCTCCGGCAGCCGCCAACGTCATTGCCGGCGTCCTTTCCGACCACCCCGAGCCCAACCACCACCACCACTCGACGCGGCAGCTCCCCAGCTTCACGTAGATGCCCTCCGTCGCTCGTTTGGTCGCCAAAGCGCGAAACCCACGCCTCCGCCGTGTTCGGTCGTCGCCGGCGACTAAACCCCAGTGGGTTAGACCCCGCCGACCAGGGGTTTGACTCCCCTGGGCCACTGACATGTGGGCCCAGGCCCTTAGCTAACCTGGGTTAGGATTAGTTTAGTGTTAATTAAGTTAGTTTAGTTAGCATAGTTTCACTGACGCGTGGGCCCGCCCCTGTTAATTATTAGTTAGTTTTAGTTTAGCACTAATTAACCTAGATTCGTGCTTAACCTAACACTAACTAACTCTGTTAGTTAGTTGTGTCACTGACCAGTGGGCCCCACCGGTCGGGTTTGACCTGGCCGATCCAGTTGACCTGCTAATGTCACACCAACGTCATGCTAACGCAGTAACCCATTTCTGGAATTTAAATAAATCTTAAATGATTTATTTATTTCAGAAAAATAATCAAAACTTCTAAAATTCATAGATATTAAACCGTAACTCGAAATGAAATAATTTATATATGAAAAATTATCAGAAAAATGCAATCTATCCATTTATGCTACTTTCATGCATGTTCAACCAACTTATACCCACTGTATAAGTGAAAACATGATAATGGCATTTTAACTGCTAAATATGGAGTTTGCATATGAACCCTTGGTTCATATGGACTTCATTTAAATGGTTGCTAGTTGCATTAGCCCAAACACCAGCATGTTGCCATGTCATGATGATGCATCATATTGTTGCATTGCATTGATTGTGTTCCTTCTGTATTGCCGGTATTCGTCCCCTCTCAGTAGACGTGGTTTCGACGATGTGATCAATGACACCAATGAAGAGTTATATCATCTTCAGAGGTGCCAGGCAAGCAAAAACCCCCTTGTTCATTCCGATACAACCCCACTCTCTCGCGCTTCTGCTCTCTTTTACTGCATTAGGACAACAACGATTCAATTGTTAGATGCTGCGGTAGTTGAACCCATTTCCTCTGCATGACCTGTCATTGCCACAGTAAATAGATGAAACCCACTAGCATGAGTAGGAGTTGTTTGAGCCCTGATGTGCCTACTCATTCATGCTTGTTTGTCATGCCTGCTATTGCTTAGAGTTGTGTCAGGTCTGATTCATTGGGGATGAATTGTAAAGTTGTGAACATGTCCTACTGCGTATGAGCTAAGTGTGTGAACACGATTTGGTAAAGGTATTGATGAGCGGCCATGTAGGAGTACATGGTGGGTTATTTCATTGGAACCGTCCTTAAGCACCGAGATCTGTATGTGTGATTTAAGAACCAGCTACTACCATGCATTGGGCCCAAAACCAATGGACCCTCTCGGCTTCTTAACCACCCTAGTCCTCTGTCCAGGAGTTGCAACTAGTTTCTGGTGTTTATAGGATATGTGTTGGCAGCCGTGCGTAGCGCTGACCCTAGAGGTGGGCTATGATGCGGTAGATACACCGTGGCCGGGTATGCCGGGCGCCCGTTTGGTGTCTCCGAACCCTGTACACATCGTTCGGGGCTGTATGTGGAAACCTCGGCCGGACTCCCTGCGGATGGAACCTGGATAGGCGATAAACCTAGACTAGAGACTTGAGTGTTTAGGTAGGCCATGGCCGACACCCTCGTTGGGCTTCCGCTCGAAGGTTGCCGAGTACATGTCGTGTAAACGACGGTAAGTGGTGAGAGCGTGTATGAAGAAGTACACCCCTGCGGGGTTAGCATCATCTATTCGAATAGCCGCGTCTGCGGTAAAGGACTACTTGGTTGCCTGTACAGTTCATAGACATGTGAAAGTGGATACTTTAAAATGCGCAAGATAAGCGTGAGTGCTATGGATGGCGTTCTCGTAGGGAGACAGGAGCGGATTCATAGTGGTCTATTGATATGGTGAATATGTGGACTTGTGTGCGCCACCTCAAAAGAGTTACTTGCAGTCGTAGTTTAGGATAGCCACCGAGTCAAAGCTGGCTTGCTGCAGTTAAACTCCACCACCCCCTTTGTTGATACCGATGCATATGTAGTTAGTTCTGATGTAAGTCTTGCTGGGTACATTTGTACTCATGTTTTCTTAATTTATGTTTTTGCAGAGAGACTTCAGTCTCACTAGTAGTTCCGCGTGGACTTCGATGTTTAGCTTGTTACCTCAGCTACGATCTTGTGCCCTCGGCAGGATCTTGTAGATAGTCATGCAAGTTAAGCTTCCGCATGTGCTTGTTGTTGGTATGCTCTGTATGTGGGGTCATGAGACCCATGTTTGTAATACTTGGCTCTTCGGAGCCTAATGAATAAATACTTTGAGTTGTAGAGTTTTGTTGTGAAGCCATGTTGTATTTACACATATTGGGCATATTGTGTGTATGATTGAAATGCTTGGTATGTGTGGGATCATACAACCTAGTTGTTTATCCTTGGTAGCCTCTCTTATGGGGAAATGTAGTCTAGTGCCTCCACTGAGCCATGGTAGTCTGCTACAGCCCGGTTTACCGGAGTCCTGCTAGCCCAGTTACTACTGCTCCGGAACACTTAGACTGGCCGGCATGTGATCCACTTCGTTCCTGTGTCCGTCCCTTTGGGGAAATGTCACGTGGTGACTTATGGAGTCCTGCTAGCCTGCTACAGCCTGGGTTCCCGGAGTCCTGTTAGCCCAGTTGCTACAGCCCGGATTCATACGCTGATGAGCGACACGTTCGATGCTGGTTCAAGTATGCCTGTCCCCGTAAGCTAGCGCCACTTTGGGTTCGCGACTAGTCATGTCAGCCCGGGTTCTCTATCATATGGATGCTAGCGACACTATCATATACGTGAGCCAAAAGGCGCAAACGGTCATGGGCCATGGTAAGGCGACACCCGTGGGAATACCGTGCGTGAGGCCTCAAAGTGATATGAGGTGTTACCGGCTAGATCGATGTGACTTGGAATTGGGGTCCTGATAGCTTTAGTATCAGAGCCTGACTGCCTGTAGGATTACCAAGCCAAACTGGTCGTAGTTGTGTCTAGAAATGCTTTACTTATGTAAGGGAATTGATTGTGGAAGGGAATGTAAGGCTCTTTTTACTCCCTATACCTTATGCCCTTCTAATCTGAGTCAACCTCTTCTTTTCTACGGGGATTAAAACTAGGCCTTCTCATCTATCTATCAGGATGACGTGTTACTAATCCATAGACTTATAGAATTGATAGTTTCAAGCCTCAGTTCCGTTCCTACTACTTCTGCATGTTGACAGTTAATCTCGGAACCTTGATATTGTGATGGTGAGTGGTTATGCCACCATTTTGCAGGATGTCTCAAATCTTTTTGAGCATTTACAGCCGTTATGTTGTCTGAGTCATCCCATGTTTCTAAGTAGTATGATGCATTTGCAAATCCCTTCTTTCCGTTCCCAATGTCCCTTTGGGCCAGTTCAACCACACTAATCGGTGAGTTGAGGTACTCTATTGCCTCGACATATATGTTGGAGCTATTATTATGACCTTAGGTGTTTTAGGGAGTCACCTAGTAATCTAGCAATACTTTGTATCCCTAGTGTGATGATTCTGGCCATCATTCTCGAAAGCATCCCTTGATGCTACTTAGTAGTAGGTATTCTATCCCTGGGTTCTTGAACACGAGATTCACCCTACTTACCTCATGTTGATAGTGTTTGCTAGTTCCTTTAGGATATTAGTAACCTTTGCGATAGTCCTCGAGGTTCGTGGTATTTCCTTCTCCCAAATACCATGAACTACTTATGGCAGAAGTTCTTTTGAACCAAAAGATCACAACCAGAGTGCTCTTGATAAGTTCTCGATGTTATATTGTGAATCTCCCAGTCCTTCCTCTTTTTTATGGGTTACCCGGAAGAAATATTGAGTTTTGCTCGACACACTAATCCTTGCATCCACAACTCAGAAAGTTACATGTTCCTTGAGTTGACCCTCTTCAGCTGTATTCTGACCCTAGTCTATCAATTGATAGTCAGGAATAGTTGTGCACACGTGTTCGTCAATGCCTATTATTCTTGTGGCCGTCAAGCCATTCCAGTTCAGAATGACTAGGCGAAACAAACTCTAGCACCTCATCTATTTCTTGGATTGGGTCGAAGTAGTTGCATTCCACAGATCAAAATGCAAATCCAGCTTTTGTTCTGTTCTACCTTGGGGTATTACCGTCTTATGTCAAGAATGTCATGGGAATTGCACAACCTCTTATGAATCCTTGATGCAATGATACCTCTCGCCATCATTATTCATTCCTCGGTCCCGTGTTGTCGCAACCAGAATGCCGACAAGTAAACCGTGATGTGTGAAATCAATACTCCTAGCAACTGTGTTGCTTGGTAGTTAATGGACAATAATCTTATCCTTAACGTGTTGATTATTGAATCATCACCCTAAGGTTGATCGTGCTACCTAGTCCTTATTTTCGGTGCACTTTTCGATCAATGAGTTACGATAGTGTCAATCCTTGCTTATTTGATCATATCGTCTTGCCATGAAGAGCAAGATTGTTCTCGAGCTTAGTAACATATCGGTGGTTTGTGATGTTCCGAATATCTTCTCGGAAGTATTACCAGGTTGTCACCTGACCACTATGTTGAGTTCGTGATCATGTTGGTTCCTCCAAACCACCCATTCTCCAAGAATCTGTGCTGGATACCCCTGAGCTAGTTGGTTAAGCCAAACAACAACTTGGAGAGTTGGAAGATAAAGCTTGTCTGACTTAGTTCATGTTAGGGGATATTTTTTTGTGTGTGTGTGTGTGTGTTGAAGAAAGATGATATCTCATCGATTGGTCTTCGTGATCAGTTGTTGGATCTATTGCCTTGTCAAAACTTTGACTTGAGTATGGGCTATCGTCAAGTCAAATCAGAACCAACGATGTTCGTAATGTTGTCTTACTCATGGTTGATCCCTCGAGCATACACCATTACATCTTTTGGTCTGACCAATGCTATCACCATTGTCGGTGTCAAAACCGGTGGATCTCGGGTAGGGGGTCCCGAACTATGTGTCTAAGGCGGATGGTAACAGGAGGCGGGTGACACGATGTTTACCCAGGTTCCGGCCCTCTTGATGGAGGTAATACCCTACGTCCTCCTTGGTTGATCTTGATGATATGAGTATTATAAGAGTTGATCTACCACGAGAACGTAGAGGCTAAACCCTAGAAGCTAGCCTATGGTATGATTGTATGTTGTCCTACAGACTAAACCCTCCAGTTTATATAGACACCGGAGGGGGCTAGGGTTACACAAAGTCGGTTACAAGGGAGGAGATCTACATATCCGTATTGCCAAGATTGCCTTCCACGCCAAGGAGAGTCCCATCCGGACACGGGACGAAGTCTTCAATCTTGTATCTTCATAGTCCAATAGTCTGTCCAAAGGATATAGTCCGGCTGTCCGGAGACCCCCTAATCCAGGACTCCCTCAGTAGCCTCCGAACCAGGCTTCAATGACGATGAGTCCGGCACACAGATTGTCTTCGGCATTGCAAGGCGGGTTCTTCTCCAAATTCTGAATATCTGCTGAGTAGTGTCCGTCTCCCCATAAATGTTGCACTTTTCGGCTTCCGCGCCCAATAAGGGCTATCTTCCACGTGTCGAGCGAATGCGAGGAGCGAGGGCATTTTTACATTCGCCACCCTAGCCATGTAAGTAAACTGTCTATTAAAGAGACGGGGATTCTTAGATCCAGACCACACCATCCTTCCACGGCGAGTATCTATTGGAGCACGCTCGGAAAAATCCATTCCAACATGGCCGACCATCGCAGTTCCTCCTCCCGCTCCCGTAGCCCTAAGCCTGGTGATTGGGAGAAGTGTTCCGTCCCGCATAGCCAATTAGTAGAGTTAAAAACCCAGGGATTTCTCCCTCCAGCATATATGGTCCCCGTTCGAGCCGGGCTCGCCACCTATAATGGTGGGGAGCAAGCGGAGAGCTTCCCCAATCCCTCCAAGGGGGAGCAGGTATGCCTTGTCCCTTATTTACTATGGGGACTTGGATTTCCAATCCATCCGTTCCTCCGCGGGCTCCTGGAGTTTTACGGCCTCCAGTTGCATAATTTCACCCCCACTTCCATATTACACATCGCTGGTTATGTTGCCTTTTGCGAGCTGTTTCTGGGCTGCGAAGCTCATTTCGAGCTGTGGAAGAGGCTATTCTGCCTCATGCCGCATACACAGGAGGGGTCAATATATCAAGTGGGCGGAGCCGAAATATGGCGCATCGCCGGGACCGGATACCTGTCCGGTACCCCGAAGAAGACGTCCGAAGACTGGCCTTCGGAGTGGTTTTACATGGAGGACGTCCCCCTTCTAGATCCTATTCGGATGGGTCTTCCCGAGTTCGACAATGCCCCTTTGAAGAAACGTCGAAGCTGGCGCCCACGGAGCCCTCAGGAGGAAGATAGCGGAGAAGTCCTTTACCTGATGGGTCTGATAAAAGCGCTGGCTCAATCAGGATTGACAATAATCGAGGTTATGTCAATAGGTATAATGCGGGGGGTGCAGCCACTTCAATATCGAGGGCACCCCATGTGGCGCTTTAATGGGGAAGATGATGCCACCCGCGGGCGTAAGGGACCGGACTCAGCTGCTGCTCTAGCAAAAAATTTGTCCGCTTTGTTCAAGGGAGAGGAAGAGGAGTTCATCCGTATTAAGCGACGGGATGGATTCTCCATGTACAACCCTCCAAGCTGGGTGAGCTGTCACTTTTTACTCCCAACCATCCCGCATTCTTCGTCATAAATACTCACCTTGCCGTTTCATGGCAAGAACTGCGAAAAGCTATAAGGGAGGTCAACAGTTGTAACGCCCGGATAATTTGGCTACAGTAAAACTCTCCTAATGATGCCGTGACATCTGCGATTACTGTTACTAATCTCGGGATAATTCGAAACCGCGTCAAATTCTAACTTAAATTTAAAATCGACAATAAAAGTTTTCAAATATTAAAAATAAAATGTTTGGGCTATGTCTATTATTGCATCGGTAATTATGGTGAAGTAAACGCATTTTTATAAAAAGCCTAGATGCTTTTAAATGAATTAAAACAAAAAAGAATAAATAAAAAGAAAAGACGAAAGGTAAAACAAAAAAAGGGACGGAAGGAAACCCCCATCTGGGCCTCGGCCCGACAGGCCGATGGGCCGCCAGACCAGCCCACTGGCCCGCCCGGACCCTCCCACTCCACCTTATCCCCCTGAAACCCTAACCCCCACCCCCACGTCGCCCCCATTCTCTCCCACTCCTCCCTCTCGCCCTTCCCTGATCTGGATCGGGGCAACCCCCCGATCCCATC
Organism: Triticum dicoccoides; assembly: GCF_002162155.2. NCBI lineage: Eukaryota > Viridiplantae > Streptophyta > Magnoliopsida > Poales > Poaceae > Triticum > Triticum dicoccoides. The sequence continues at coordinate 490,736,536 of NC_041390.1, read as the reverse complement.
GCCCCAGCGCCGCCTCCACGTCGCCGTCACCCCCCCGCAGAGCCGGCCCCCTCCTGTCGCCCCACCGGCGCCCCG